>NC_064289.1:36576132-36587518 GCF_019186545.1 Solanum stenotomum | reverse complement strand
GCAAATATGAAGAGTCCGCGCAACATAGAACTACTTAAATAAATTTGTGCGTGTTATGCTTTTTTAATGGAGTTGACCAAAATAAAGAAAAAAGAATTGACTGTAAAATTCCACGTAGATGCTCTTTTTGACCTATTCTCTAGTTCTTAGACACTACAAAGAGGAATCACTCTCCATGCCACTTGACACCTATGTTGTGCGGGTTCTCCATATTTGCAGGCAAACCCGTCTCGACGCGACACTAGTGTGGGCGCGGGTGTGGGGTGCGTGTTGGATTCAGTCAATCCGATCCGAACACTTTGACTAGAGTCGAGAAAAGATTTGGGAAAAAAATTAATTTCCGGCGACGTCTTTAGAGAGGAGGAGCTATTTTTATGATGAAGCTTGAGAAAGTAAAGAGGACAAAGCTTCAGAAAAGTACAAAGAAGAAAGAAAGTTTTCTTGAAAAAGTACAAGGAAATACATAGTCTTTTTTATCTTTCTTGAAGAAGTATAAAGTCTTTCAATTTTTCTTGAAAAAGAACTCCCAAAGATGAAGGGTTTCTCGAAATAATTGTCCTTTTTTATAAAATTCATTGTATTTTTCATGTTTATTATATTTTCTCTCTTCTTTAACAATTATACTCCTTTTATTTTGTATGCAATTGTACCAAAATATGCAATTAATCATTATATATATTTTACAAATATTTTTAATGATATTATATATATATATATAAATATATATATATATATATATATCCACTTATTTGATTATACTAGATATATTATTATTGTTGTTATTGATATAATTCTAAAAATAATAAGCAATTATACCAAGTATATATAATATTACACCTTATATTATATATACCAATTAGCCGTATCCATACTCGGATTTGCACCCAGGAATCTTAAAATTTAAATTTTGCCGAATCCGACTCTCGGATTCGCATACTTCTCGGATCCCGCACCCGAGTCTGAGCAACTTAGCTTGACACTGCATGTCTTTTTGATACGAAATGTTATAGTTTGGGATGGGGTAGAGAGGTGGGTGGTGGTGTAACAACACCCTAAAGTTTGAATATTATACTGACAAAACGTGGATAGTTAAAGGTGATTTTGAGGTATTAACTCTATTTTATATTAGTTTGTTTTGTGTCTGATGATAATTGTTGGAAGGACATTCATTCAGCGAGCTCCTTTATTTTGACTTCTAGAGAGGTTAAATCTTTTACGACTGTTTTAAGGATGACTACTTTTTGGGTGCATGAAGTGCCTGATAGTTTGTTCACCACATTGTAGATTCCCTTTGCTGATTTTGCAAATCACTGTGATCTCTCTGACACAACTGTTTTGTGTAGTGAAGAGAAGCAACTTTCAGAGGTATGTTCCACCAGCTTAACACATGGTTTTCCATCTATGCATCTGCCAGAAAAAAGTTATTATTATCACCTGCTCTGCCTATGAAATAATAACACTTGCTTTGCATATTATTTCTCCCCCTCTGTGTATGTGTATGTGCTGCACATGATGACATGTGCTTTAAGTATGTTCATGTTAGTCTAAGAGAACAATAGTTCTCATGATGTTCATCCTCCTGACAGTGTTAGAGTTTGATCTACTTTAAAAACATTCACCGGATATGTTTTGGTGTGAGATGGAGGAAATGGATCAAATTTTGCATCTAACAATAAGGTATTCGGTCCTTGTGATGGTGTCCATGCAGCTTTTTTGGTAGTTCAAGAGGACTAAGACTAGGTGCCGGTTGTCCCCTATGCTGTTCATTCTAGTGATGGAAGCATTGAACAAGATGACAAATAAAATTATGGCAGGAGGTTACTTGAGGGGTTTCTCTATAGTTGTTGGTGGACAAAGTTTTGTTAGGGTGTTTCACTTTTTGGTTGTAGATGAGACTTATGTGTTTTGTGATGCAGATAGTGTTCAGTTGATCTTCTTGAGATAAGTATTGACATGGTTCCAGGTGGTGTCAGGCCTAAAGATCAACCTTAGTAAATATGACATCTTCTAGTTGGTATGGTTGAAGGAGCCTTGACAGTCAACCACATGACTCAAAGCAAGGGTAATAATTCAAGGAAATATCATCACCTTGTCAGTGCTGTGGCAAAAAGGTCATCCTCCATTTAAATGTTGAAAGAGGCAAGATGCACAATGCAAGATGTGCAACCAACTTGGTCATGAAGATATGACTTGCAAAAGCAAATCTCAGAAATATGAGCAGATGCCCAAGTCACCAATGAAGATTAAGAAGAACGCTTATTTGTGGCAATATATTTTCAACCAAGAAGTCAGAATGTTGGATAATTGATAGTGGTTGTATGAACCACATGACCTATGACAAAAATATTTTTAAAGAGTTCATGTCTATGGAAAATAAGAAAGTCAAAATTGGGAATGATGACTATATTCCTGCAAAAGGGAAAAGGACTATTTCAATCAAAACAAGTTCAGACAAGTATTGTCGAATCTTTGATGCCACAAAATAGGAGATTTTACGAGTTAAAATGGGAGGTAAAAACTTCTTATTTAATCCAACAGAAGATGAGCACAAGCCTTGCAAGACCAAAGATGAATTGACAGGCTACGAGGTAAATACCAGTCAAGACTACCATCTATATTTCCCGATCCAAGCAAGAGTGTTGAAGATATGTCTCGGGATATTTGAAATAGAATAGATAGCTGGATTATCTCTAAAAGATTGCAGTAAATCTATCGGTAGCTAGTTTTTAGTATTTCTGATTATTTTGTTAAGTGAATATAAGAGTTAATTTTCTACTTTTTTGTGATTGGATTTAATCATTAGCATATTTTTCTATTTGTTAGTAGGAATTGTAGCTATAAATATATGTCTTTGAGTTGTTAATAAAATAATTCTCTTTGATAACATTGTATTTTTTTTCTCTCAAAGCTTTTCTTTGCTATTTCCCTGATATCTTTGCTAAAAACCAACAATAAGTTATTCCGCCATATATATATGAGATAACTTATCCCATCATTATAGTATAAATGGTGGGATAAATAATCTCGAAACTAACTAATACCCCTAACCAAACATAGGATACAATAATTGCACATTTTATCCCTGAATAATTATTCTTTATCCCTCGTACCAAAAGGCCCCTTTAGAATACTAAAGAGAAGAAACAGGGCATAAGATGTTTCTTCTTTAGCACTTATGTGGACCATATGGAGAGAGAAATAGGAGAGCTTTTGATGGAGTTAGAGAAGGATTTGTACTATTGAGGAAAAGCGGTTTATCTCTTATTTCTTTTTGGAGCACCCACTAGGTTCCCTATAGGTATAGAAGACTGGGTCTTTCATAGGAAACCATTTTTTTGTGAGGTTTTCTACCTTTTAGTATACTTGCTGTATATAGGCTTGTTTCTTTCCCTTTTTAATAATGTTATTACTTGATTAAAAAATGTTACTTTTACCATTTTATGGAGTGTATCTTCTGCTCAGGTTTCTCTTTTATGTTTGACCTGCCCTATTTTAAGCATTTGCAGGTCATTGTTGATTATAGTTACTCTCCTGGTGATCAGGTCTCATCACTCATGCAACTTGAATGTATTTCTTGGTTCCATATGATACTATTCTTTCTCCATCTTTATCTAAGTGTCATTTGCAACTTTTTGCCTTTTTGGTCATTAACTTAAAGTTTTGTGCTAGCTTTTGATCTCAAGCCTTCACTTTGAATATTTAATTGTCAAATGACTCTTTCTTTTATTTTGTGTAAAGTGAAATGTGGAACTAGTCAAATTTCTGCTATTCTATCCCTCTTAAATGCTATTCTACCCCTCCAAATCTGCTATTCTATCACAACTTTATTCTCTTTGATTTACTACAACAAATCTCTAATATTACACTTATATACATCACTATATAGTTACATTAATATATACAATTATTCACTATTAAATTCATGATCTGTGAGCTGTCCATCATGCTAACATCCCCCAAATCAGAAGTGTATCAAATTCAAGTGGCTTATTGGGGAAACTACTTTTACATATGATATGTTGGCCCCCAAAGGTGTGATAAAGTACGACTTTATGTTGAAAGTTGGCTAACCTCGAAAATCGTGTCTGAGAGCATTTTTAAATCAATTCTATATGACTTTGGCCTTATGATCATGTCAATGGGGGAAAACACCATCTTTTATAACGCAGGTTTCAAGTCTTATGAAATCACCAGATGTAAAGAAGGAGCAGAAACATGGTACGAGTGGACTGAACGTAGCAGGAATTTAATGAAGAGAGTGAAGATTAGCATTAAAGTCCTGAGATGGCTGATTTCAGTATTTATTGAGGCGTCGAAGGTCCAAGGGGACTCTGTCAAAAGATGGAAAGTAAAGGACTTGTACTCGAATTTCTTTTGCACCCTTAAATACAACGAAAATGGCAGATATATCAGTTTTATTGCTATTCAAGGACAAAACAAAGCAGTCATCATTACACCGGAATCATCTTACAACACGGGTTGGGGAAACATTGCTCATAAAATAGCAAAATTCACCTATGAGCCTACAACAGAGCAGAAAACACAATCTAACAAAGGGAAGGCACTAGGAGTATCTTTTAAGGAGGCAGTAAGGAACAATAGATGGACGACAAAATCCACGAAGAAGGCACACATACTGGTGGAAGGTGACCGCCTAAATGTAGTGAACGTAACACCGACATCGGAGACAGATCTCCTCAAGAGATGTATTGTCGGTAAATTCCAGAGCACACTTCGAGAGATACCAATCCTCAATGATGTAAGAAGGTGGGCTTGCAACACTTGGAAGTCAGCCATAGGAGTTAGCGTTTTCGCTATGAACGACATACACTTCCTTTTCGAGCTACCCACAAAAGTGGTTGCAGAGCACGTCATGGCAGGAACATGGGTTTGGAAGAAGATGCATCTGAACCTAGAGTGGTGGAGTCCAATCACAGGTTGCTGGCCGGAAGTTGTAGTAAGAGACTGGGTGTGGATAAGAGTGTTGGAGTTTCAAACAAGTCCAACGGAGACAAGGAGGGAAAAAAAGCAACGGATAAAGATGCAGCTCAAATAAAAAAGAAGCCTAGTGACAGTGAAAGGTTTTCTGAGCCTTTACGTGATGAAATAGAAGCAAATTGCAGAATTCTAATGGAATAGGGTTGAGAAGGTGCCCTAACTCCATTTGAATTGGGAGATGAGGGAAACAATCTCGAGTTTGTTGCAGACCTGAGTGATGATGACGATATGTCCATTATCCAAACAGAGGAAAGAACAAAGAACAGATCAAGAGATACAAACAGTGAGCGATATGCAATTGGATCAAAAGGCAGAGGGGGAAGGCACAATTGAAGATATTTTACCACTAAACTCTAATGAGCATGGAACTGATACATCAATAGAGAATGAAATTTCTTCATGGGTCCAAGAAAACATAATCAGACTCAGCAAATAATTTGGGGTACATTTCATTGGATGCGAAGAGGTGGCTTTGAACCTCTTTATGGCAATCAACAGTAAAAGACAAACTATTAAGAAGGCGGAGGGAGCAATAGTTCCTATAACTCCAGTAGGAAAGGTCCCGAAAGAACTCAAGAATTTGGAACCAAAGAGTAATTTTGTGAGTTATGGTACAAGGAGTAGGGGGGATGCTTTATAGATGATCTTAATGAAGGTTAACATAGTCTCATAGAATGTAAGGGGACTCAATGACCCAAGTAAGAGGCTGCAAATCAAAAACTTGATGAATACACAGAGGGCAGATGTGTATTGTTTCCAGGAGTCAAAAATCAATGGAGATATAAGCAGGATTGTAAAAGATTTGTGGGCAAATAGGAAGGTGAAATATGCACAACTAGAGGCACGGGGGACAAGAGGTGGTATCATATCCTGTGGGATAGTAGTATCTGGGAGGGTGAAGTAGGGGTTTACAACATCACTTGTAAGTTCACAGGGAAAGCACAAGATTTGGGATGACATTTTTCAGGTGTCTATGCCCCAAATAGTAGAGAAGAAATATGGGGAGAGTTAGGGCAGTGAGGGGTCTATTTAATGGACCTTGGGTGGTGGCTGGGGACTTTAATGTAGTGAGATTCCCATCTGAGAAGAAAAACTGCAGCAAATTCAACGAGGAGATGGAAGAATTTTCTGAATTTATAGAGGACATGGAACTGCAAGACTTACCTCTTGTAGGTGGCAGATTCACATGGAGGAAAGGGGATGGATATGATATTGCAGCAAGATTAGATAGATTTCTGATATTTGAGGAATGGGAAGTAGCCTTTAAGATCAAACAATCAATCTTACCTAGAGTAACTTCCGACCACAATCCACTGATGTTGGAATGTGGTAATTGGGAGAGATCAACCTCTAATTTTAAGTTTGAGAATTGGTGACTGCAAACTCAAGACTTTAAAGAAAGAGTTAAAGAGTGGTGGAACTCTGCAACTTATGTGGGAAAACCAGATCATATTTTAGCTTGCAAGCTGAGGTTACTGAAAGTCAAGTCGAAAGAATGGAGTAAAACAATACATGAAAACCTAGGTATGCAAAAACAGAGCATCCTTAACCAGCTAGCTGAGCTGGACCTGATACAAGATCAGAGAATCCTATAAGATGATGAGTCCTATTTAAGAGCAGTATTGACAGTGGAATTTGAAGAAAATGCCAAGAGAGAGGAAGTGGCTTGGAGGCAAAGATCTAGGGCATTGTGGCTCAAAGAAGGGGACATGAATACAAAGTTCTTCCATAGAACTGCTAATTGTCACAAGAGGTATAACAACATTGATAAACTGATCATAAATGGTTCCAATGTGACTGAACCAGCTGAGATCAGAGATGAAGCTACTACCTTCTACCAAAAACTTTACACTGAGACAGAATTCTGGAGACCTCAGTTCAACCCTAGAGGTCAATCCAGGATAGATGAAGAAGATAATGCAGCTCTGCAAGCCCAATTTGAAGAGCAGGAGATTAAAAACTGTGTGTTCTCATGTGCAGGGGATAAGGCACCAGGCCCTGATGGTTTCACAATGGCCTTCTTCAAACAGTGCTGGGAAGAGATAAAACAGGAAGTGGTAGCTGCCATCCAGAATTTTCATGACCAGGGCTACTTTGAAAAAAGTTTCAATGCCACTTTCATAGCCCTGATCCCTAAGAAGTTTGGAGCATCCGAATTGAAAGATTTTAGGCCAATTAGCTTGATTGGAAGTATCTACAAAATCATATCAAAGATTCTAACAGAGAGACTCAAGAAAGTTATGCCAAAGCTAGTGGATGAACAACAAATGGCATTCATAAAGGGCAGGCAAATTATGTATGCAATACTGGTGGCTAATGAATGTGTGGACATGAGATACAGATCTAAAGTTCCAGGGATTCTATGCAAGCTAGACATAGAAAAAGCTTATGATCACTTGAATTGGGAACATATGTGGAGAACATTAAGGAGGATGGGGTTTCGCAACACCTGGATAAAATGGATGAGGTTCTGCATAACTACAGTGAAGTTTTCAGCTTTGATAAATGGCTCTCCAACTAGCTTCTTTCCCTCTGAGAGAGGACTGAGACAAGGAGACCCCCTTTCTCCTTTTCTCTTCATTTTGGCCATGGAAGGTTTAAGTGATATGTTGAAGAGTGCTTAGGTGAATAACATAATCAGGGGTTTCACTGTGAATGAAAGAAACTCTCTGGGAGTGTCTATTTCCCATTTACAATATGCTGATGACACCTTGGTATTTGTGAAGTAGAGAAGGAACAACTACAACACCTAAGGGCTATCTTCATCCTGATTGAAGCAGTTTCTGGACTTCATATAAATTGGGGAAAGAGTTCTATCTATCCTATGAATGAAGTTCCAGAAATCAGTACTTTGGCAAACATTTTAGGTGGTAAGATAGGGGAGCTTCCCACCACCTATCTTGGAATGCCTTTGGGAGCTAAGAGTAAGTCCAAGAACATATGGAACTCTATGGTGGAAAGGTGTGAGAAGAAGCTAGTTAACTGGAGAAGTCAATACTTATCTTTGGGTGGCAGAGTCACACTGATCAATAGTGTTCTTGATGCCATGCCAACTTACATGATGTCTCTTTTCCCCATTCATGGGAAGATCATCAAAAAGTTGGATGCTATCAGGAGAAACTTTCTTTGGCAAGGTAATGGTGAAGGGGAGAAGAAGCATCATTTGGTCAAGTGGGAGGCTGCCATAACAACCAAAAAAGAGGGAGGTCTAGGAATTAAGAATTTGAAAGCACAAAACAAGAGCCTTCTGTTAAAATGGCTATGGAGACTGGCAGCAGATGAGCAGGGCCTATGGAAGGAAATCATTATTGCAAGATATGGTAGGGAAGGACCATGGACTACTCAGGAAGTAAAAACTCCTTATGAAAGGGGACTATGGAGGACTATCAGAAATCAGTGGCAAAAAATGTGGGGTAATTTTGTGATCAAAGTGGGTAATGGCAGAAAGACCATGTTCTGGAATGATGTATGGGTGGGGCAAACACCTCTGAGGCAACAATTTCCAGACATCTGCAACCTCAATATACAAAAGCTAGCTACTATCTCAAAGGTAAAAAATGCACAAGGTTGGAATCTGTCCTTCAGAAGACTCCTCAATGACTGAGAAGTGGAGAGAATGATTTAGTTCTACAATACCTTGGAACAAGCTAAGAGTCTTAATTTTGAGGAAGACAAATTGTTATGGAAGTTGGACAAAGATGGCAAGTTCAGGGTGAAAGCAGCATACAAGCTGTTGGATATCTCAATTGAAACCAAGGAATGGTGTCCATGGAAGATGATCTGGAAAGGGACAATACCTCATAAGGTGGCTTGTTTCACTTGGCTAGTTGCAAATCAAGCAGTCCTGACTCAGGACAACCTTATTGTTAGAATAGAATAGGAAACCACAATCCTACACAAACTAGGAATAGTTTATAGTCTCCTATTTGGTAAGGAATTGTATTATATAGTGTCTATAAATAGGGTTCTCTATGTAATTATTACAACAACAATTCAATAATATTCTTTTCCTATATTTCTCACATGGTATCAGAGCAATTGTGAGAGAAAAAAAAAAAGAAATCGCACAGTTTTTTTTTTCGGTAACCTAGTGGCTGTCCAGGTATTTAATATTTTCCGTCACTGTTTTTCAAAAACTAACACCACCGCTAGCTGAGGAACTTCCCGGCGAGCAAACCCCAATCATCCCCGCCGGAAACCAGTGCTACACGCGCCGTCACGCGTCGCCGGAAGAATTTCTCCGGCGAGTTGACAGATCCACGCGCCGGCGCATGAGACCTGTTCCGGCCAGTTTTTCGACCAATTTTTTTTCATTACGGTCGCCTCTCCATTCCGAGGCAGACTGTATATTTATTTTCTTATTCCGACCAGTTTCGAGCAGTCAGACCTAATTTCCGGCGACTGCAACCTTTTTTTTTTTCCAGATTCTGACCAGGACCAGCCTTATTTTATTATTTTTTTTTTCATCTCTCTAAATTCATAATATGTCTTTAGGGATTGATATTTTTGGCTCCAAGAATATAGGTAGTTCAAGTGCTATGATCACTTCAGAACCATTAATGGGAAGCTCAAACTATTTAGCCTGGGCTTCCTCGGTTGAGTTATGGTGCAAGGGGCAAGGCATTCATGATCACTTAACCAACAATACTTGTGTGGTAGATGAAAAGACAAAGGCTAGTGAGACAGATAATAATGCCAAAGCACAATGGGAGAAGGTTGATGCTCAATTATGTAGTCTCCTATGGCCGCTCATCCCAAACATGTTATTCAGTTTGGGAAAAGGCTCGTGCTTTATATACTAGTGATATATCTCGATTCTATGATGTGATATCTAGAATGACTAGCTTAAAGAAACAAGAATCCGATATGTCTACTTACTTGGGTCAGGTACAATCAGTCATGGAGGAATTTGACACGTTGATGCCAATCACTAAAAATGTGGACAAACAACAAGAACACAGACAGACGTTGTTTCTAGTTCTTACACTTGCTGGACTCTCTACTGACCATGATTCAGTGCGTGATCAGATTTTAGCTAGTCCTACAATTCCTACAGTTGATGAATTATTCTCTCGTCTACTTCGTATTGCTGCGCCTCCCAGCCACAAAGTAGTTTCATCATCGACCTTTGATTCCTCTGCTCTCACATCTCAAACTATAGAAAAACGAGTATATCAATCTATGGAGAATCGACGAGGAGGAGGCCGACTTGGAAAACCTAGATCCAAGTGTAGTTATTGTCATAAGTCTGGACACACTCGTGACATATGTCATAATTTGCATGGTCCACCACCCAGTTATGATCCTGCTACTCTAAAGGAATATAATGAGTTCCTTCGTAATCGTGCAAGTAAGCATACATCTTCACAAGAAGCATTTGTTGCTCCGCCTGATCGACCATCCCATAATGCTCATATTGCTCAATCAGAATATGATGAGTTCCTTCAATATCGGGCAAGTAAGCAAATGTCTCCACAAGTAGCTTCGGTAGTTCAACATGATGTTGTTGCGGGTAATTCTTTTGCTTGTGTTTCACAGTCTAATACTCATGGATCATGGGTCATGGACTCGAGCGCTTCTGATCATGTTTCTGGTAACAAATCACTTCTGTCAGATATTGTTTATTCACAATCTCTTCCTGTTATTACTTTGGCCAATGGGATACAAACAAAACCAAAAGGGGTTGGAAAAGCCACACCCTTATCTTCTGTCACTCTAGACTCTGTTCTTTATGTCCCTGGTTCCCCTTTTAATCTAGCATCTGTTAGTCGTTTGACACGTGCCCTACATTGTGGAATAACCTTTTTTGATGATTTTTTTCTCATGCAGGACCGCAGTACGGGACAGACGATTGGCACATGACATGAATCACAAGGCCTTTACTATCTTACCTCTTCAAATTCCTTCACAGCATGCTCTGTTACAGATCCTCCGGACCTCATTCACAAACGTTTGGGACATCCGAGTCTATCTAAACTGCAACAGATGGTGCCTAGTTTATCTAGTTTGTCCAAATTAGATTGTGAGTCGTGTCAACTTGGGAAACACACTCGTGCCACATTTTCACGTGGTATCGAGGGTCGTTCAGAGTCTATTTTTTCATTAGTTCATTCTGATGTTTGGGGTCCTAGTAGAGTCAGTTCCACCTTAGGATTTCGTTATTTTGTTAGTTTCATTGATGATTATTCGAGATGTACTTGGGTTTTCTTAATGAAAGATCGTTCTGAGTTATTTTCTATATTCAAAAGTTTCTTTGTTGAAATAAAAAATCAGTTTGGTGTTTCTATTCGTACTTTTCGTAGTGATAATGCCTTAGAATACTTATCATCCCAGTTTCAGGAGTTTATGTCTCACCAAGGAATTATTCACCAAACATCTTGTCCATACA
>NC_064289.1:36494337-36574280 GCF_019186545.1 Solanum stenotomum | reverse complement strand
TGTAGCAACTTGTGAGCTAGTTTGGATCAAACAGTTGCTTGGAGAACTGAAGTTTGGAGAAACCGGTCATATGGAACTTGTGTGTGATAATCAAGCGGCCCTTCATATCGCATCAAATCCAGTGTTTCATGAGAGGACTAAGCACATTGAGATTGATTGTCACTTTGTAAGAGAAAAGATACTCTCAGGAGATATTGTTACCAAATTTGTGAAGTCAAATGATCAACTTGCAGATATCTTCACCAAGTCTCTTACCGGTCCTCGTATTAATTACATTTGTAACAAGCTAGGTACATATAATTTGTATGCACCAGCTTGAGGGGGAGTGTTAGAATAGAATAGGAAAACACAATCCTACACAAACTAGGAATAGTTTATAGTCTCCTATTTGGTAAGGAATTGTATTATATAGTGTCTATAAATAGGGTTCTCTATGTAATTATTACAACAACAATTCAATAATATTTTTTTCCTATATTTCTCACACTTATGAAAAGGGGAAGGCAGTTATGCTCCAGATGTTTTTTTTTGTGAAGCTGAAATAGAGACGGTAAATCATCTTTTTCTGCATTGTAAAGTGACTGAAAAATTATGGCAATGGTTCATTAATCTGAGGGGTATTGGATGGGACATGCCAAGGCATACTTTAGAAGTACTAGCATGCTGGAATAGAGATGGAAATTAGTCAGGACACAAGGAGAGATGGAAGATTGTCCCTGCTTGCATCTGGTGGACAATTTGAAAGGAGAGAAACTAGAGATGTTTTGAGAACAAGAGCATTCCCTTCCAAAGTATAAAGATGAACTGTTTAGCAACCTTTTACTTTTGGTGTATCCATTCTGTACCTAAGGATATAGGGGACATTACCTTATTTTTAGACAGTTTATAAGGGATATAGGTGATAAATTTTGTTTTGGGCTGTTCCTTCATACTTTTGATGTAATTATGTAGGAGCACACTATTGGTGTACTCCTTGTGTTTATAATACCAGTTAACCTTCTCAAAAAAAAATATGATATGTTGGTGCTACCCTTGGGGTCCTGTGATGTTCTGGGAATGCAATGGTTGGAACCATTGGTGATATCATTATGAATTTCAGCAAGCTGACCATGTAGTTCAAGTATGAGGGGTAAAGATCACATGTTGAAGAGTGAGACCACTAAGCTAAAAACAGTGGATGCAAGATCTTGGAGACTGTTAGTTACAGTGGATGCCGGTCCTAGCCCTTATGCTAGTCCTGTTGTATAGTGTTGGTTAGTAAGAAGGATGGTTCTTGGAGACTGTTAATTACAGGGCTCTAAATAAGTTAACCATTAAAGACAAATTCCCTATACCTGTGTCACGACCCGAAAATGAGCCATGATGGCGTCCACTACAACCCACCGAGTGGACAAGCCTAAACCCAACACAAGATGTGGAAGAAACAGTTTAAAGTAATAACAATAGTAGCAATAGGTGTCTCCTTCTCATCTTGATTCAAGTAGCAATAGGTGTCTTGCCTGACAATTCTTTGTCCCTAACAAACTTTTTACCCTTTTCTACCAAATAGAAGCACTACCTTTCATAACTTTAGTCACAATCATCCTCTAATTCATCAAACGGATATTTTTTGTTGCGCATTAGGAGCTCTAGTAGCTATAATAACATTCATCTCAAATTGTGTAGTCCACCTTTGAAATTGTTGAAACATAGCACTCAGGGTGAAATCATTTCCTCCATTCAATTCTTCTTCTAAACGAGCCCTTCTTTCATCATCTCTACCACCTGCATGAGACATCTTAAAAAAAGATTAGAGCACATATTTATCATTCGAAAATTTGACTTTTACCCTCTAATATTGTCACCTATCTTGCCTTCTTTAAAATTTTGGCAAATGTGGCTCTCCAACTCCAATATTCTATTCTGCAACGCAACCTAAACCATCACCAAGCTAGTTCCAAGAAGTTCAATTTGGTCTTTGTCTCTTCTCTTGAAATTTATGAAGAATTTCTTCTCAATCATGGATTTGGTGTCATCATCTTTCATTGTGTGAAGATCCAGTTGAGGCATCTATTAGTGGATATATGAAAGAGTGGGAATCCTCTGATGTTCTGTAGTGAAAGTGTATGTAATTTTTGTTGAAATGAGAAAGGTGGAACGAAGAAAAGGAGAGTGGGACTTGTGTATTGTCTGGGAAATGGAGGAGGTCGAATGATGGAGGAACGTGATGACTCTTTGGGTTGGGTTGATGGTCAATAATGTGCTGGATCATCTTAATTTAACAAGTTCACCGCTCAAGATGTATGTCATATCAGTCCTTGTGTCTAATAGACAGTTTGAGCATGGATTAGGTGTTTAACCGGTCAGGAACTTCGTTTAGGTATCTAAATGAAAAATTCTGACAAGTTCAAGCAGTTGTGTATGTAGTGGGAGATTAAGTTGAATATTGAGCCATGAAAACTGTGACTTGCGAGTTCATATGGATCAGTTGACTACCGAAGAGGGTTTAAGTTTGGAGAAACCACTTAGATGGAACTTGTTTATGTAATGAAGTTATTCCATATTTCTTCAGATCCAGTGTACTCTGAGAGGATTGTAAAGATATGATACTTGGGCCTAACCCAGCCCCAAAAGCTAGCTCATGAGGGGAGGTTTGTCCAAGTCCATTTAAGGAGACCAAATTTCCATCCCTCTACCGATGTGGGACATCTCAACACTCCGTCGCACGTCCAAACCTCTACTGAAGCGTGAACACTTCTAAATGGGGCCCCATCATTCCGGAGCAACAAATTGGGATAGGCCTGGCTCTGATACCATGTAATGATATGACACTTGGGCCTAACTCAACCCCAAAAGCTAGCTCATGAAGGAAGGTTTGTCCAAGTCCATATAAGGAGATCAAATTCCCATCCCTCTACCGATGTGGGACATCTCAACAAGGATCAAACACATAGAGGTTGATTGTCACTTTATTAGAGAGAATACTCTCAGAACAATTGTCATGAGAATTCGAGAACTATAATGTCGAATGATTAGCTTGCAAACATATTTGCCGGATCTTGCAAGCCCTTGAGTTGATTAAATATGTAATAAATTCGGCATATGCAATGTGTAGTCATCTACTTGAGGGGTAATCTTAGATAGGCTAGTATATTATTGTACAAAGTAGTGTCCCAGATAGGACAAGCTTGAAGTATTCATTGTGAAGTGTGCAGATAAAATGATAAAAGCATGAAACATTGATGTCACACATTCTCATAGTTAACCTCACCTTTGCATAATCCATCAGATTGTACTCAGAAGCATGATGTTTCGAAAGGAATTTTAGAAAAATATTCGAAAGCTTTCAAATTATCAAGAGGAAAGGGTACTTATTAACCACAAGCATAGATGTTCATATCACGACATATCCATTTGACTGAATTGCTACAAATTATTGCCGGTGATAACTATGGCGTAGCATACATATATTTCTGAAATAAGGATTCTTACTGAATATTAGTTACAATTTTCCTACAGATGCTCATAAGATACGGAAAGTTTTCAAATGCAAGACTCCTTTTGGACTTTGGATTTACTCTCCCTTGTAATGTGTATGACCAGGTAAGATGACAAACTTTCACTGTATGTTTTGCATTATCTTTCAGAATGGATGAGCCAAATTGAATTATCACCGAGCTCATGCACTCTTTGCATATGCAATTCCATTTTATTGATTTATGTACATTCCCTCATTTCAATTCCATCCGAAAAGTTGGTAGATACTGCTTGTCACGAGTCCTTTCAAGCTTGACCACATTCTTTTTTCCAAACCTCATTACTTTGACATTTTGGGGGCAAACTGCTAACAACTTCCCTTTGCTGACGTTGTTAGAGGTACTGATTCAGCTGTGACTCTACATCTATTAATTGCCTCAATAGGACACTCATGCATACACATGTTTTGCTGGGTGGTTTATTTTTTGTTCTTTAGAAAATCTAGAAGCAAACTACATGGATTTGCATCTTCCTTAAAGATATTCAACTGCAAAGTCTTTGAGGGATTTTCCTAAGAGATAATTACGTGTCACGACCCAATATCTCAGGTTATGATGACACCTACTATACCCACCAGTAGGTAAGTCAACCCGTAACCCGGAACCCGGAACGTCAAGTAATGTCTATAAGGGTAGAAACTAAGCAAGAATAAACAATTTAATAGAGATAACAGGAGAAGGCAGAAGCAACATAATATATACATAACAAAAAGATCTCTCCCAAAACCTGAAAGTCACAAGTACAGAGCTACTATAGAAAAGAGTACAAGTCCCAAAGGTGGACCACAAATAAACAGACTTGTCTCAAAATACAATAGACTAGTCAAATGGTATTGAAGGAGACATGTATGATCTAAGACGCCATAAGATCATCCTTGCCTCTAGATACTGCGGCAATCGGCTCAAACTCAATGCCGATAGTTGGTACTCTGCATCACGAAATAGATGCAGAGTGTAGCATGAATGCCAAAACACCAGGTACTCAGTAGGCATCATTGGCCGCCTGTGCAAGAAAAGTAAAGGCAATATGAAACGCGAGAATTAAACATAATAGAGGCCAAGAGTGAAAATCTAACAGAAATGCACACGAGTGTAGGACAAACTTAAATAAAGTAAGTAAATAGCTAGCTAAAACCTAACTGGACCCCATAAGCCCAAAAGGTACACTCGTGCGCAAGTTTAAATAAAAACCCGAACGGACCCTCATAAGCCTGATAGGTACATAAAAGAACTACAACTACTGTTAATAGGACCCGGTGAATCCAGAGCTAGAGAGTGCGTAGCGCGGACGCGGATAGGCCTCCCAAAGTAACTAATAGAGCCAAGCTAATAAATATCAACTTCGTAGAGGATAATGAGCCCAAATCATGGATTGCGGTTGGAAGATGAAATGCACAGACCTCAAATTTGAGATTAACAATAGCTCATCATAACCAGACCTTTGAATCTGCGACCAACAATAGAGTAGCATGACTAGACCATGAATCCACGATCAATAATGATGCATGACAAAACCTTGAATCTGCGATCAAATGGGCTTTCAATGAATCCCATGCCAAATCGTCATCATAGAATCACCGTGGAACGACGTCTACTCCCAGGTAACCAATACAACACTCTAACCTAGTAGGCCTCCGCGAATGCGGCTAAGGCCTCGCAAACACATAGACCAGGTCATGCGAACGCGGCTTGAAGCACGCGAATGCTAAGGGCAAATATTGCCTGCACCAGATGATGCACATCAACTGGTTTTGGCCAATGCGAAAATTCCTGACGGGGTGCTCAGGATTCATTCGAAACCCCGTGCGCGCAAATGAGATATGGTACCCCACCAAATTCGATATTCCAGACTCAACGGAGCTGTCACAACTTTCAACCGAGGTTGTCTCGACAGAAAGTGGGTCCCCCACCCAACCTTCATTTTAAGCCAAATTTCACGAAGGGGCTCGAGATTAGCTTGGAAGCCTCGGGATCCGCACAAAAGGTCCTTCTAGACCAAACTCGACATTTCAGCGCTAATGAAATCGATAGTGTTGCATTTTGAGGCCGTTTTTCTAAATTTTTGACCGAAGTCAACCATTCAAGTTTCTGAAGCTTTGAAACACAAAAATTTACACAAAATCCAAACGAATAACCAGGTGATCGAATTGTCAATCCTAGCACTTGTGAATATTAAGGCTGCACAAATACACTACAGCCAAAGACTCTCAAAGGTAGATCAGTGGTTAATCTAGAAGTAGGTAAGTATGTCTTGAGCATACTGAAAGAGGTTTTAAAACCTAGAACACGGGAAGCCATCCTATTAATAAGATAGGTGGATGTCAAAAGAGCTTCTCCCCAAAGAAATTTAGGGACTCCATTTGTGAATATAGTTACCTCCATAAGATGCATATTTTTTCTCTTAGCTACTCCATTTTGTTGGAGTAGGACATGAACTTTGGTGCACTATTCCCTTGGAAGTGAAAAAATTGCCTAAATGATCATTAAAATACTCTCCCATTATCACTCTGAAATATTTGAATCTTCCATGAAATTGTATCTCGACCATAACATAAAAAGCCTCAAACATATGTTTTACTTCACTTTTGTCGTTCAATAGGTACCAAGTTAGTCTAGTGTGATCATATATGAAACTCACAAATCACCTTTTCCCATTTACAGTTGTTACCTTAGAAGGTCCCCCAACATCGCTATGGATTAACTTAAAGTGTTTTGTGGCATGGTATTTTTGGGAAGAAAAGGATGAACGTCCGTGTTTAGCCATTTCACAAAATTCACACTGGAAAGAAGATGTACTTTTATTCATAAACAACTGAGGTAACAAGAGTTTCAAATATGAAAACTAGGATGACCAAGTCTATGGTGCTATAACATGACTTTATTATCAACTTGAACAAAGTTCAAACAAGCTAAACTAAAATTTACTGAGTTGTCTATGTTTTCAAGAAAATAGAGACCTTCAGACTCTCTAGCATAGCCAATCATCTTCCCCAAGACCTTGTCCTGAAATACACATGAAATAGAATCAAAGATAGCACCACGATTAGGGTTTTGAGTCAATTTGCTGATGGACAAAAGATTATGAGATAATTTTGGAACATGAAGGACATAAAAAAGGGTCAAGAAAGGGGTTAGTTTGATCGCCATCAATTGTTGAGAAGGAACATCAACAACTTTGACTTGTTTATTTCCTGCTATAAAGGACTGTAAGTTGAGAAAAAATGGAAATTCCATGTCATGTGATCATTATCCCCCGAATCAATCTATGATTCAAGGACTTATACCAGTTGAACCTGTACTCACAAAAACGGATGGTACATTACCTGCTTGGGAATAAGAACAAGTGGGAGTAGAAGGATTAGATTTATTGGTTTGGAGTTGAGGTTGGAGAAATTTTTGTAGTAGCTCTACTTGTTCCTTAGTGAAAGGACGCATTTCTAGAGAAGATTGTAGCCCTGATGCTGAAATGTCTGACCTGCCATTTTTTTGTTCCAGCTAGGTGGTCTCCTATGGATATTCCAGCAAGTCTTACGAGTGTGCCCATATTTTTTGCAAAAATTACACCACGGCTTCATTGTTGTCTCTGTCAAAATTTTGTTAATAGAACTCTCGACTTCTATTGATGTTGCTGGGTGATGTAGCCCAGTCAATGTTGTTTTAGTTACAAGAATAACCTTGCTCTAATACCATGAAAGTTTTGGTACCAAAATTGTACAATTTTATTCATCCATAGAGATACAAATTTATTGTATAGAAAAATAAACTAGTTAGCAATCAAATCCCTTGATTCTAGGAAATTTGAGAATCAAGGGATAATTCTAATATCCTAACCTATTCAATAGCATATCAGATATGATTTTGTTAGATCAATTTAAATCCTACAAAATCATATCCAATCACACTTAGGTATTTACAAATCAACAACAACTATCCTGATAGTGTATGTTGATTATATCATACTTACGGGAGATGACTTGCCAGAAATGAAGAATTTAAAGAAACAGGTGGCCTCGGAATTCGAGATCAAAGATTTGGGTCAATTGAAATATTTTCTTGCCATGGAAGTAGCAAGATCAAAAGAAGGCATTATGGTGTCACAAAGGAATGTACTAGATCTTCTAAAACGTTGTCGTCCAGCTGAATCACTTATTGATCCGAATATAAAATTCGGAAACAAAGAAGGAAATTTAGTTGACCAACGTAAATAACAGAGACTAGTAGGGAAGTTGATTTACTTATCACACACTCGACCTGATATAGCTTTTGTTGTAAACTTAGTGAGTCAGTTTATGCACTCTCCGAAGAAAGAGCACCAAGAAGCGGTCTACATAATTCTAAGATATCTGAAAAGCTCACCAGGGAAAAGATTGTTTTTCAGTAAAGGTCAAGATAAAGGCGTTGAAAGCTTTAAAGATGCAGATTGGGCAGGTTCTACTATTGATAGGAGGTCTACATCAGGATATTGTTCTTATATCTGGGGAAATCTCGTGACTTGGAGGAGTAAAAAACAGAATGTTGTAGCCCATAGCGGTGCTGAACAGTGTTCTTAAAGGTGAGCGCCTCTCGCCTTTGGCGACGAGGCGAGGCGAGGCGTGGCGAGATCAAAAGGCGAGCCAAGGCGAGGGGTGACGTGGAATTGGCGATGCAATAGGCGTCGCCTTTTTTTTTTTTTTTTTTAAGTCTGAATTTTAATAATTTAAAAGCCAAATAATCAAATTAGGGTTTTTTGGGTATTTTTTCAAACTTATGTCGCGACTGCTCCTTCTCATTTTGCGACTGGAGACTTGAAATCAATCCCTCGACTGGAATTAGAGTTCGCGACTGCTGCTGCTGCGATTGGAAACTTGAAGTCGACTGTCGCGACTGCTGCTGCTGCTCAGGTACTGCTTGAAGTCAACAGGAATCTCTCCTCTTCTTTTCTCGAATCAATCTATCTTCTCTTCTTTTGCTCTGTTTTTAGTACTCTCTCAGTCCCTCTGTTTTTTATTGTGAAGACTGAAGTCTGATTTCTGAATAAGAACTGAACTACTAAAGCCACTGCTCACTGCCCGCTGCCTACATATTTTTTTAAAAAATTCTTCTATAATTATTTCGGTTAATTGTAACTTTTGTGGGAGTACTTTTAATGGATATTTATATATGTTATGTTATTGCTATTGAGATTTTGGATATTTATATATGCAATTAAATATTTTTAATTTTTGGTATTAATTGGCGCCTCGATTCAAAATCGCCGCGTGGCGAGGCAGGCCCTTGCCGCCTTTTGTCGCCTCTCGCCGTCCAAAACACTGGTGCTGAAGTTGAATATCGATCTATTGCCCATGGGATCTGTGAAATGATTTGGCTCAAAAAGATGATGGAAGAACTAAAGAAACTGTTTGTGTTACCAATGAAGTTATACTATGACAACAAAGCCGCCATAAGTATTGCTCACAATCCAGTTCAACATGATAGAACAAAGCATGTTGAAGTGGATAGACACTTCATAAAAGAGAAGATTGAAGAAGAAAACGTGTGCATACATTTTGTCCCAACAAATCAGCAGGATATTTTCACAAAAGGCTTGTTTAAACCAAAGCTTGAAATTCTTGTAAGCAAGTTAGGCATGAAAGATATTTACATGTCAACTTGAGGGGGAGTGTTGATTTGTAAATATCTAAGTGTGATTAGATATAGTTTCGTTTAAATTGATCTAACAAAATCGTATCTGATATGTTATTTAGGATATTAGAATCATCCCTTGATTCTCAAATCTCCTAGAATCAAGGAATCTGATTGCTAACTAGTTTATTTTTCTGTACTATAAATTTGTATCTCTATGGATGAATAAAATTGTACAATTTTGGTACCAAAACTTACAGTTACAAATGTACAATAAGTGTGGTGTGCTTCACAACCATAGGAAAGAGTTATACTAGACAGGTCTTCTAATGTGAATCTGATCTCCTGTCTGAGTACCAGAACCTGCCTTTTGAAATGCAAAGCCCCAAAGTTAAGGGACGGAAGTACATATGAAATTGTATTGTATGTAAGGGAAGGATGAAACATAACTGAAAGAGAAACAGGACAACCAATGGAGACATAATCAAAACATGGGACAATCAAGCGATCGAAAATAATTAAGTTGACCTTAACGTTCGTACTTCGTAGTTCATCATTCATCAGTTTATTAGTATAATCGACATAATCCACCATGGGAGCACATGGAGTCTGATCTTGGCCCGATTAGCTAGGCCTTTCCATACCTTGTTGGGTGTGAAACATACATAACATAGTTTTGCTAGCAAAAGATCGATAATATGCCTTGTTGGGCAACCTAGAGGATACGCCCAACTCTACGGTGCGATCCAAATCTTACGTCGGCAAATGTAGTTTCGGGCACTTGTCGTATAGACTAATGCCTTCTCGGTTAACCATATTACTCCCTTCATTTGATGTTCATAATTCAGCCCGAAGTCTCATAATCGTAACTCATGCATTGTTTTAAGAGCTCATAATCATGGTTGCAAAAATCATAAGCATTCATATGTCATAATTCATGAAACAAAAATCATGGGAAAATCAAGTCATTATAGCATAATGTTTATATTTGACAAAAAGAGCATAATCGTAATTTAGTAGAACATGCATGGGATTAAACTTGAGAAAATTTATAGGATTCATGGTGTTCGTAGTGAGTCTTCATGGACAAAGAACATCAAAATCCAACCTACCCCGTAGTCATCTCATGGAGGAGAAACTTTCGGGTTTTTCAATATAAACAAGTTGACGCAGGGAAGATCAATAGCGTTCCCACGCGAAGGGATAGTCTTACATGCCTTTAATCATAACTAATCACAGATAAATATCCAATATAAGAATGTTCAAAACCCTAGGCGTGACCTTGTTTAGTCCTTGAAGATCCTCTGATCATGAATTAGAATTACGTTATAGATTCAATTACGATGATAGAATTTCTTAGAATTGAATTGATCAGCGTAGGAAGCTGCAGAATACAAATTTATTTCTCTACCTTTGATACTATATAATTAGTGAGAATGGGTATAATATGATTGAGCAGCGTCAGAATTCTATCGAACTTCGTTAGGTTTTGACATAAACTAGATTGATTACAAATTAGGTAAGCTACAGATTCCAGGCTAGATTACATGTCCTAGCACCTAATACTCACATGCTAGGGACAATCACAATAGCTAAATCAATGCAAAGTAGGGAAATAATCTCAACACTCCCAAATTACCTCCGAAATTATGGTCATATTTGGTTACATTTCACATAAAAGGCATCAGTTTCTCTCAGGTTGAAGTTGAGCTGACTATACCTCATGAAGACAAACTACGTCAGTTGAAGTTGGAGCTTTTGAGCAAACATCAGATACCAATTCTCAAAGATGTCAATGGATTCAGTTCCTCTGAGAATTCGTTTGTACTCAAGTTTATATCTCCTTGCCAAGTTTAATTTTTGATAATATAGATATTTGTATGTATCAGCAAACAATATTATAGATATAGTTGGTTTACTATCTGATGGCTGCTGTTAAGATTTGATAATGCTGTTAAGTTCTTTTTCATAACCACTCTCACCCCCTCTCCCTCTTCAGGGAAGTTAGGTTTGCTGACGCTCAAGGTAGGGGAATTCCACAGTCAATTCGTGCATTTGCTCGTGTTCTGTGCTCCAATTCTCCACAAGGTCCTAGGGTCATCTTTTTTTCCGTGCATTTGTTTAGCTATTTGTACAGCCAATATTTCCTATTTCACATTATACTAACCTTGTTTAAACTGTAACATGTAGAGATAAATTATTTGGCCATGGAAGCTGCAGAAAATGATGGTCGGGTGGCTCGGCGTCCACTAAAGGACAAGAGCAGAGAGATTCAAGCACATCAGTTTTTGCTCTCAAAAATCACTGGGCTAATAGATGAGTATAATGCATCTATTAAGGTAAGAATAATAGTTTATTCATATGTTTTAGAAAGATTCATATAGATTCAGCACGGAACCACAAATAAGAATTTGTTAGGTGCAAGTGCTCTAGATAGTACTTTTGCTGACAGGCCATACCGAGAGAGAAGTGGATATTTCAAACACCAGAGTTGCAAGTCACTTTGCAGGCACTGCTGATGAAAATCATGAAATGCAAAAAACTTGTATTATATTATTTAATTCTAAACAAGCACAAAATGATGCAGAAGACTAAGTTGAGTTCTCTATGCAAGGTGCATTTCTACTTGGCCGCTAAAGGGGGGACAGCAGCCCTTAGATGGATCTCCTGCCACCCATGCAGGAAGGGTTGCGCTAACAATAAGTTTCAATCCCCCTTTGTATGGGATTGACATATGCTTACAACTACTATGCAGTAGTGAGGGAAAATGCCACAATGGCTTCATGACTCTAGCTTTTAGCGAAGGAAAGATGACTTTTTCTTCTTTTAAGGTGTCTCCTGTTACTTCCACTGTTTTTCAGTAAAATGGCAGCCTTCAAGTGTAGTAAGAAGTAGGGTGGGCATTTGGTTCTTCGGGTTGGTTCGGTTATTCAATAGTGAATACATTTAGGTCGGTTTTTTCTAATTTGGTTCTTAGGTATGGGTCTTATTAATGTGCTACTTTTCTTCTTGTCAAATGGCTATTTTTTAAAGGGATTCTTACATGGGTACCGCACAACAAAATTTCAGCTAACGGCCGCATGTATATGTAATGTATCTATCTTATATAAATAGTGTATAGTAGTATATATATGATGTATAACTATGTATAAGAGATGTATATGCATACTTATACATTGTTGTACAATATTTATACATTGTTATATAATGTATCAATATGTATAAATAGTGTATAACCATGTATATATGATGTATAAATCTAAGTTTCTCTGACACTTCACTTTTGGTGTTGCACCCGTGTCGACACGACATGGGTGTAAGATCCGTGTTCGATTTGGTCAACCAATTTTGGGCACTTTGACCAAAATCGATGGGGAAAGTTTGGACAATTTTAATGATTTCTGTAATCAATACAAAAGCTAAGGTGAAATTGAAGAAAATGGAATACCTTTTATATTGAAATTTCTATGTCACTCCTTTTCCTTTAATCTCCTTCTTGGATTCTCCTCAAGTTCTCCACATAATATCTCATAATTTAGGTTTTATAACTCTATATTTACATGCTTTAATTATTTTGAGGCGAATCCCCACACCAGTATCCATACATGGATCCATATCCCCGCATCTTAAAAATTAGATCATGAAGGATCCAACTTTTAGATCCACACCCGTATGAGACATCTGCACCCGAGTCCGAGCAACTTATGTATAAACAATGTATTCACACTATTACACACAGAATCAAATGCTAGCCAGGTTGTCTTCTTCATCAACTATTCAATTGCTCGAATTGGTTCGAAACTGTCTTCTTCATCAACTATTAAACTGCTCAAATCGGTTTGAAACATTTCCAATCGACATTAATCTATCTCGCAAAGTAGACCTCCAGACATGGAGAGAAAGGAGAAAAGAACTTGTCATACAGACGATCAAGGAATAACTTGGCCCCACCGAAACTACATTATAGGTTTGTTGGATGACGGAATGGGTGTAATAGCGAAGGTTGTGCGAGACTCTTATATTGCTGGCACCGCCAACTTCTACAATTTTGTTCACCACCAATCGCAACCATGGCATCGCCAATCAAATAATTGAGTTTCTGGTTAGATTCTCCCAGTGTTGTGAAAGGTGATCGCCTCATTGCCAATGAGGCGAGACAACCCTGCATCCCCTTTCAGCTTTGTGACGAGGGAATCTTCAAAAGGAGATGCCATGGAGACAATGGCGACAAAGGCGAGATGCAACAAAGGCGTCACCTTTTGTATTTTCTTAAAAACAGGCGACCAATTTAGGGTTTTCTTTTCAAAATGTACAGTTACATTCTTAGACTGCGACTGCAACTGCAACTCCGACTCCAACTAGTCATCCGTGACCAGGCGGACTTTTCCAGCAACTCCAAAGTCCAACCAATACGTATTTCTTCTTTTCTTCTAATTTCTTTCTTTTTCTTCTTCATATTTCTTCTTCCTCTATTTTTTTTCCTTCTTCAGGCTTCAGAGTTACTTCCACCTCTATTTTTTCTCACTGATTTGACTTTTGTTCTGTTTTTTCTCATTCAAGTTCTTGATTTATAATATGTACCACCTATTTTTAATTTTTCAATTCAAATATTTGCTAATATGTTATTGCAATTGAGATTTTGATTATTTATATATACAATTAAATATTTTAATTTTTTTGTATTAATTGGAGCCGCACTTCAAAAAGGTGATCACCTCGCCACTCGCCACTCGCCTCACCTTGTGGCGAGGCCGACCCTTGTTGCCTTTTGTCAAATGTCTTCTTTTGCCGTCCAAAACATTGATTCTCCAATGGATGACATTGAAGTAGAAGAAGAAGAAATGGAATGAGACACTGGAACTGGAGTTTGTTTTTTGTATAAGAGAAGAAGGCAGAGGTCAGATTGTTCGGTAGAGAGAGAGAGACGGAGGAGAAAACAAAGGAGGAAAATAAGGCTATCCGCTTATATCTAGAAATAAGCAATAATTGGGCTATTTTGGGTAAAAACCATGGTCGAATGGTCACCTTGCCTAATTTTCTCTTTTTTAAAATTTCCAAATGGATTATTTTGTGTTTTTCCTTTAAAAAAAAAATAGGGGGCCACAAAGACAGTTACAAATGCAGCAAGTAAGAAAACTGTTACTGCTAATAATGTTTCAGCTGCTGCTATTACAGATGGTTTGTGTATTATGATTCATTAACCTCACATCTGGTTAAATAAGTTCAACAATAAAATAAGGCAAAAGTTGAATTAATACTCTTATTAACTGATGATCAGAAAACAGTGGAATTTAACGAGCCTTGGAATTTATTAATTACTTTTAAGAACAATCATGATGATTTCAACAGTTCTAATTCTAGTATAGTGTTTTCTTGAAACTTCTCTACAGAATCTTGATACAATTTTTTTTGTGAAAGCAAAAGGAGTGGCACCACTCATATTCCAACGGAGTACATCAAGAGCCAAAAACTCCATTCTCCTTATGTCACTCGTAATTAAGTAATAATTTTTCATAGGATAATTCTGATAGTGCTGGCACATTTCCTCTGTTTTCATCCATTTTTGCAGCCAATAATATACAGGCTTCTGATAATAACCTCACTGCCCTGTATTAGCAGTAGCAGTAGTAGTAGACAAAACATGACTCACTTGCAGCTCATCCAGGACATGACTGTAGATAGAAAGATATGGATGTCGAGGATTAGGGTAGAAGGGTAGTAGGTTGAGCGTTGTCTAGTTCGCTTTTCAATATTGTTATTATTACTCTCCCACTATCTTATTCTTTGATATTAGTGTACTGGTTGTTTCCTTTGCTTCAATTATCGTATTGTTTTGTTGTTGCTACTAGCCTTTTCTTCATTGTTTTCAGCATGACTTCTTAGACTGTGTTTGCTTTACATACTTGACTTTTATATGCTTTATTTGAGCCGAGGGTCTATCAGAAACAATCTTTCTACCTTCACAAGGCAGGGGTAAGGCTGCATACATCCCACCTTCTTCTGACCCAACTTGTGGGATTTTAATGGGTATGTTGTTGTTAGTAGCAGTAATTAGCCAGGCAGAAATAATAAATTTTTGTAATAAAATTTCGGTGAACCGGACCCTATAACCGAGATACGAATAGCGAAGTTTTAGAAAAATAGAACCGAAAAACCGAAATCGAAGAATCAAATTAGTTTGGTTTGGTCCGGTTTTCAGTTTTCGGTATTTATGTTCTGCTTACCCCTAGTAAGAAGTGTGCTTATTACTTCAATCCGGCATATTACTCCGTTCATTATTATAATACTATGTGTCCTGTATATGGGAAAGACATTACTTAATAACTTTATCATTTTCTATGTTCGTCCAATGTCTGGCGGAATAATGGATGCCACACATTGTCATGGAAATGCATATTGTTCTTTGGATACATGACATTATAGGAAACAGTTATTTCCTGGCAGACATCACTGTGTGATTAATGGTAGAAATAATCAGTCTGTTCATTTGGCACACTCTTGAACTTTTCACTTTTGCCTATTCAGTCATTGGAGCTGCCTACTCTCTGCATGGTTGGAAAAATTGATATGCGGAGACAAATGGCTCAATACCTTCTCACGGGTGCGCTTCGTGTACTGAAATCTTCTGCACTATGGCTGGAAAATTATTGTAAAACTTAATCAAGAGTTTAGACAACATTCTTATGCTCATTTGAGAATTGCTGGTGGAGTCAGGTGCAAACTCTAGTTATCATAATTTGAATGGGCAGTTTTTCTTAAGGTGTTGTATTTGATTGAATGACCTTGGATCCTATTAAATATAAGAATTTGTTCTGTTTGCTTTCCTACTGATGGAAAACAATGATCTTCATTTGGCATTAGGGCATAAATCATCTGTATCTACTATCCTGTCACTGCAGATGATTTTGCTCCCTGTGGGGGAAGTCTGGTTTCCTCAAGTCTAAACTTATTGAACTTGCATGTAATCTTTTAGTTCACGAGGCCTTGCATAGCTGCTAAAATAGCTCTCAGGCCACTGTACATTGATGAGTAGATGAGTACTGCTTGATGGTTTCCCAAGAAAGTAGAGGAATCAACACTTGTTTTAACATTATGAAGATACCATATTTAAACAATTGATATGATTGATTGGCATGTAAATATTCTGAAAATAGAGTTGCTCTGATTCATCATTCAGTGATTACTGAGCCAATTCATCATTATACCCTTTTCAGGCTACATTGTTTGCTCTCATATAGATGCAGATATAATATTGGGGAAAGGGAGGTCCACTTTTTCTTTCCTGGAATGTTTAAATTGCAATTTTATGGGGAACAATATTATTAGAATCAACTATAATACTATTGGTTTTGTAAAATTTTCACTCGTCACATTGCGGATGCGAAGATGCATGAAGCATGGAAAGAGGGGAAAGGACGATTGATTAACCACTAGACTCTTCTCATGGATAACATAGTTGTGTTCAGAAATTCCTGAACTTGTACAATAAGCTCCCTGCCTTTCGTTTTCTGTAACTTATCTTCCAGTTTCTCTTTTCCTTATCTGTCTTTTTGGTTGCTTTGTCTATGTCTGCTTAATGAATGTATTCCTATTGGCTCTCATAGCTGTTAAATTGTGAGCTGTCTTTTATCTCTCTCCGNCCCCCCCCCCCCCCCCCCCCTCCTAAATTATACAGGTGTACTTGGGTGAAAAACAGAGATCATAAAAATATTCTTGATAATATTACTGATAAACCAGCCCAATTTTTTTCCCCACCAAACAAATTCACACTCTGCTTTCTATATAAGCCTCAGTCTTCATCCACCAAAGCTCAAGAAACTGTTTAAATCATCTTCTATAACAATGGCTCATCAGTCTCTTTACCTTCTCTTCCTCGTTGTCTTATCATCAATCAGCAGCCATGTAATTCAAGTTGAGGCTCGCCATCTTTTGGATGCAACTTTGCCAGATCTCCCCATTGGCCTCCCAAAACCCGAGCTACCAACATTACCTATGCCCAATCTTCCACTGCCGCAGCCTGGATTGCCCACACTACCTATGCCCAATCTTCCACTGCCGCAACCTGGATTGCCCACATTACCTATGCCCAATCTTCCTCTGCCACAACTTCCAAACCCTCAGCTGCCACCTTTGCCCAAACCGGAGTTGCCATTACCTATGCCAGAACTTCCCAAACCTCAGCTACCTCTGCCACAGTTGCCAATACCATTGCCACCTCTGCCAAGCCCTTAAGTACTAAAGTTCCTTCAATGAAGGGAAGTGTACTACGTGCTATCCAGGATGACTCATTTGTATCATTATTGTCGTATTTGTTAACCTCATGTTAATGTTGTTAAACTTTTGTATGTAACTCTCTTGTTAGTAAGTCAATTGTTTGTGTCAGTTAACATTCCTAAATTCCTTTTGTGAATGATTGCTCAACTCCATACTACTTCTATCATATAACTAGCACGATTGCAAGGTTAAAATTTGTACTAGAATATATTTACCACCCACTGAGAAATTGAAAAATTATGGAACTAGTCAAAATTAAAATTTATTTATGGAAAATAACTATTGTTTAAAAATATTATTAAAAAAAAGAGCAATATGTTGTTTTTATAGCAAACTCCTCCCCTCTCTCCTTTGCCTCTCTTCTGACGATAAGAAGAAATTCATTCAAATGTATTATGTATCAATTGTATTCAATTAAATATAGGTGATAGTTTCATATTTTATTTCTATTGTATTGAAAAACTATATTTTGTATTTTTGTATCAATTGTATTTGTATTCATACGAATACAATATGCATCCATCCTCTCTTTCAAATGTATTTGTATCCAATCAAAGAGAGGAAGAATACAGTTGTATTTTGAATACAATTGATACTAAATAAATAAAGAATACAATGCAAAATAAATACAAAATATAATCTATTGTATTTTGAATACAATTGATACAAAACAAATACATAATACAATGCAAAATAAATATAATCCTCTCTCCTCCCTCTCTTGATCTCGCTTGTCTCTCTCCTCTCAAATAAGTATACATTTTGATACAAACCAATTTATTTTTGAATTTTTTTTTCCAAAATCTGCAAAAAATACACTCTCTCCCAGATCTAGCTCGCCTCTCTCCTCTCTCTCATAACATTTTGATATTATTCGTAATTAAGCAAACTATAGCTATAGAGTGCCTAATATTTGCTATTTTTGAAAATTTTCCCTAAGAATTTCTTTTTCGATTGGCCTTTGATATACTTTTCCTTGAGACAAGGGTCTATCGGAAACAACCTCTCTATTACTGGGTAGCAGTAAGGTTTGTACATTACTCTATTTTCCTGGCCCCACTTATGGGATTATATGGGATATGTTGTTGTTGAGGGATTTCCACAAGTCAAAATTTAAGAGGAACTCTTATTATTGTAGTCACATTCTTTACCCTTTAAAATTGATTTTACATTAGATAAAAGTCATTTTATTATTAATTTCTTAATATTTAAAACTTTGAAATTAACTAACTCTTTTTTAAATTAAATTATGTCTTATTTGTGCATAGTACTACAATTTAGGACTTTAAAATCAATTAAGACTTTATATTATATAAATTACTAGTAGAATTATTTGCGCTTCATGCAGAAATTTATCAAATAATATTTAAAAACTATCGGTCATTAAAATTAAAACACTATATTATCTTACATACAAGATTATGCACTAACGAACATTAATAATTTTATAAATTATCATTTTGCTTCTTGGAAGTGTTACCATTTGATATTTCTGGGGAATTAAACAAACATCAACTTGAGAAATTGAATTTTCTAATAAATAAATAATTGTTGGTGATGGGATAAATAAATTTTAAAAGGCTGAAAAAAGTAAACAAAAATTCTAATTTTGACGTGTAGAAAGTTCAGCGCTACCTTTTGCTTTACATAATCATTTTAAAGTTCCTAATTTAAATGTATCATAAGAAATTATTAATTTAGAAAATCAAAGGAAAAATGTATCATATTGGACCACAATTCAACTTATCATATATACTTGAAAGGAAAAAATATTATACAAAAATATTCAGTTTGTTTGGGTGACTTTTTAAAAATCAGCATACCAGAGTGATGAATTTCAATTTGAAACTACACTTCTATTTCAATCACATTGTCAAGAAACACATTTATTACTTAAAGAAAAGTATTTACAACTTGCAGTAAACTTGAGAATCTATCCATACTTCATATTGAAAATGGACAATTAATTTATTGTGTAGTTATCTATGTCTTTGGAATTAAAAGAGGCTTCAGCTAGTCATATTCTACTATAGGTCATCCGACACAACATCCTTGAAGCAATGTCAAAAGTTTATTAAATTTTGTCTTCTTTTACTGGTTCACTTCGCACATCAATGTATGATAAGGTTTTTAAGGTCTCTATTTCCTTACAACAACATACCACATTTAAATTTTGTCTTCAAGAGATGGTAACATACCACATCTATTTTTGAAATAGTGGATTTAACATCCAATCTAATAATTCAATGGACTATGTTGATGCCCGTTGTTTTGTTAAAATTAGAATGAAACTCCTTCGTGAGGGTAAGAGCATAAAAAATAAAAAAACAAAGAAGAAATATCTTACCCAAATCATATGACTTTTTTCATATTTGTTGTAACATCTCGCAATTTGAAATAAATAGGAAGAAGCCAATAATTGGAAATAGTCATTTTTGGAAAGAAGGAAAAATCTAGAAATTTACTTAAGTTAGGAAATAGTGAGTTTTTGGTCAACTTCAAACGGACATAACTCCTAGCTCAAGATTAGTTAGGTGTACTTCCAGGTATGGTTGGAAAGCTCTTGGAAAGATTTTTCCTACACCGCCAAGTTTACGCAAATCCGAGTTCGTATGAGTGAGATACGCCCATTGGAAGTTGGGCTGTTCAAATAAGGAAATGTCCGATCTGGGTTTTTGAAGGGTATTTCAGTCTTTTCCTTATCCAATTAATTAAATTTGTTTTAGTGAATTAATTAAGGGTCTAAATTGAACTTGGTTAGTTTTACACTTTTGGAAAAGAGTTAGGGTTTTAGAGAAGAGGAAAGAAAAGAGAAGGAAGTTCAGAATCAACAAGGGTTTGTAGAACGAAGGGAGTGTATAACTGGGATTTCATTCCACTTTTTTTAGGGTTTTAGAGAAGAGGAAAGAATAGGAGAAAAGAGAAGGAGAAGCAAGGAAATCACCAAAGTTCGTCGAGTTCAGCTTGTGGATTTCATCGGGGATGATCCCTACAAGGTATCTGAGATCACATAGCGTTGGGTTAGTTCACCCACACGCCAAGCATGTCTAATTCAGGGTGTTTTCTTCCTAAAAAGATTGAGAATTTGATGTTCTTGATAGTTATTCTTGAATTGATTTCGTTCTTGATTATGAGTTGGGATTACAGAGTTTCTTGATGTTAAAGTGTTGTTTCCTTGAGTTGTTTGTGTAACATCTCGCAATTTGAAATTACTAGGAAGAAGCTTATAATTGGAAATAGTCATTTTTGGAAAGAATTAAAAATCTGGAAATTTGTCAAGCAAGGAAAAGTTGAGTTTTGGTCAACTTCAAACGGCCATAATTCCTAGCTCAGGATGATTTAGGTGTACTTCCAGATATGGTTGCAAAGCTCTTGGAAGGATCTTTCCAACGCTGCCGAGTTTGCGGAAATACGAGTTCATATGAGTGAGTTATTTTCTTTGGAAGTTGGGCTGTTAGAATAAGGAAAGTCCAATCCGGATTTTTAAAGGGTAGTTTGGTCTTTTCCTTACCCTTTTATTTCAATTCATTTTTTTGTAATTAATTAGGGGCCTAAGCTGAATTAGATCAGTTTATACTTTTGGAAGAAGGGTTAGGGTTTTGAGAGAAGAGAAAAGAAGAGGAGGAAGAAGAAGAATCGCCAAGATCCTCGAAGTTTAACTTGTGGAATTCGTCGGGGGTGATCCCTACAAGGTATGTGAGATCACATAGCATTGGATTACTTCTCCCACGCGCCAATCATGATTCAATTCAGCGAAATATGTTTGATTTGAAAGTAAATTCCTTGAGTTCTTGATTATATTCGTTTGAATTCTTGTGGGTTGAGTTGTTGGAGTTTTCTTGAGATTGATTCATGTTTTAGTTGAGTTTTTTCTAGTAGAATCTGATGTATAATGGAGGTATAAGTGATTCTATGTGTTTGGGGAAAGAACCATTGAGGTTTAGAGGGTTTAGAGTTGAAAAACGGAGAAGAAAAATCGTCAAAAACCTGGGGAAGGGGGTGGGGCGTCGCGCCAGCCAGCGCGCCCCAAAAGGGGCTCTGAAGTTCACCCCTTGGGGCGACGCGCCAGCCAGAGCGCCCCAGCTGGTCCTTTGAAGTTTGAGGGCTGGCGCCCCGCGCCTCTCAGAGCGCCAGGGACGCCAGTTCTCCCCATTCGTTCCCCACCTTTTCGTACTTGTTCCTAAGCGATGTACCTATGTTTTCTAGTTGTTTACAACACTCTAAGGTTCATCTAAACATCATGAAATCATCCATAAACATGAGATCATGAACCTTGAATCCATAATCCAATTCAAGGAGAGTTAAGATCAAAGTCAAAGAAGTTAAGAGTCAAGTCTAGAAGTTAAGAAGCAAGTCAAAGCAAAGTTTCTTAAAGTTTTCAAGAGTCTTTAACAAACGTTTTATTTCGTTTTAAGGCTCAAGTTTCAAGTTAAGCAAAGATTAAAGAGTTGAGTTCATTTCTCAAAAGTTTTTAGGGAACTAAGTATTCCCAAAGAAGTTTATAAATGTTTTCACATTTGAGCAAGAAAGGAACTATGATTTTTCAAAGAGCCTTCGAGCTAGTTTTCAGAAAAGAGAAATAGCTTTCTAAATGAAGCGAGCAGGGAAACTGAGATTTCCAAGTTAGCCTTTGAGCTAAGTTTTTGAGCACTAATTTCAAATCACAGAAGAAGTATGTTTTTAAACATAAAGAACTAAGTATATTTTTTGGAGTAGTATTGAGCACCGATATGGGGATGCGAGTTCATATTAACTCAAGTCTCCATAAACCATGTAGCCATCATGGGTAGAAAAGGGTCATACTTTTTAGATGAATCATTTTCGCATAGACTAGTGGATCCACTTAGTGAGTTAGCTTCCTATATCATGGCAAGGTATAGGATGGGCCTCGGCAGCGTGAGGTAAAGCGATGTATCATCACTATAGTTCTTAAGTGATGGTTGTTGGTTAGAGAAACTCCCCCAACAGTAGTAACATGGTCCCTCAAGGGGTTCTGCTTAGTGTGAATGGGGGTATGAGACTTCATTCATGCATTGCATAAGTAGACTTTGAGAAGGAGCATGGTTTGTCTTTTTATGGTATTATGATTATGAATTGACAACATGTTTTCAATAGTTTTCTTTATATTACGCTTGTTTTAAACTGCTTTATAATGAAATAAGTTTATTTAAGTATCCAGGAGTTGAGAAGAGCCAAGGTAAGTGTTTCTTTCATAATCTCTTTCGAGCCTATGTTGTTTTAGCATTCCAACTCGCATACTCGTACATTCAATGTATTGATGCTAGTTGTCCTGCATCGTATTATGATGCAGACACAGGTAACTAGGATCAGCATCCGGCGCATTTGTTGATCCAGTGAGCATTTCAGAGTCTGTTGGTGAGCCTCTTTGCATTCCAGAGGACTCCTTTACATTGCTTTCAGTTTTAGTATTAGTTCATTAGGATGTCGTGGGCCTGTCCCAACATCCATCTCAGTTGTTTAGAGGCTTCATATATAGTCAGACAGTCAGTTAGTTAATTCAGTTGTCTTTGCTTTTCATTTCATATGCTAAAGACTTGAGTTCGCCTTAATGGCCATTGAATGTTCCTTTATAACATTTTAGTTACTTCTTAAATGCGTATATGATGAGTTGTCTTCCGCTGAGTTATTAAGCCAGGCCAAGGGTTTGCCTGAGGCCAGCAATGGTCTTCGAGTGCCGGTCACGTCCAGGGTGTAGGCTCGGGGCGTGACAGTTTGGGTTAGATTTTGTGTATATAATTTGGGTACATGAATCTAAAGTGAATTTGAGAAAAAGAATCGGATTAAAATGATTTAGGATCAGAAAACGAGATCAAAAGTTCGTCAGAATTTTGCTTGAAGGGAGGCTGGCGCGACGCACCCCCATAGTACCCGAGGGGCTGGCGTTGCACGACAGTAGTGCGCCAGATTTGAGCCCCAGTAAGTTAGGGCTGGCGCGGCGAGCCCGGAATGCGCCCAAATCGTCGTTTTTCACCAGTTTTTGTCGTTTAGCCTATTTAAGTCCCTCTAAAGTGTACTAACACTTTCCGTTGATTCTAACTACTCTAAATGACTTCTAAGCATCTAGAAATCATCCAAAAACATGAATCATAACCTTGAATCCATAAATTCAAATTCAAGGAAAGTCAAGAGCCAAGTCTAGAAAGTTCTTAAAGTCTTTTGCAAATGCTTTTAACTTTGTTTTAAGACTTAAAGTTCAAGTTGAGTAAAGAGTAAAAATTAAAGATTAAGGCTTGAAATTCATTTCTTCAAAAGTATATAGGGACTATGTATTCCCAGAGAGTTTAAAATATTTTCACATTTAAAAAAGAAAGGAAACCTCGATTTCAAAGAGCCTTCGGGCTAGTTTTCAAAAAATAGTAAATGCCTTCATAATTAAGCAAGAGGGGAAACTTTGATTTCCAAGATAGCCTTTGAGCTAAGTTTTTGAGCAATTATCTCAAATCACAGAAAGAAATATGTTTCTAAACATAAAGAGCTAGTATCATATTTTGGGAGTAGTATTGAGCACCGATATGGGGGAGCGTTTAGAGAACCCACAACCCTCATAAACCATATAGCCAACATGGGTAGAAAAGGGTCATACTTTTTAGATGAATCCTTTAATGCTTTTTAGTATAGACTAGTGGATCCACTTAGTGAGTTAGGTCTTATACCCCCGGCAAGGTATAGGATGGTCATTGGCAATGTTAGGTAAAATGTTGTATCATCACTATAGCTCTGAAGTGATAGTTGTTGGTTAGAGAAACTCCCACAACAGTATTTTGTATTTTTATATACATCAATTTATTTGTATTTTTACATACATCTGAGAGTTATATGTATCTTTGCATACACACAGAGTTGACATCATGTTTCAAACAATTTTTCTTTATATTGCACTTGTTTTGAAATTGAAACTGCTTTATAATGAAATGAGTTCAGTTATGTGGAGTCGAGCCAGGTAAGTTCTTCAGTTCCTTTCAGATTCTTTTCATGCCTGTGTTGTGTTTAGCATTCCAACTCGCATACTCATACATTCAATGTATTGATGCCAGTTGGCCTGCATCTTATTATGATTCAGACATAGGTAACCAGGATCAGCATCCAGCGCATCGTTGATCCAGTTGAGCTTCAGAGTTGTTGGTGAGCCTCTTTGCATTCCATAGGATCCCGCTTTTTCATTACTTTATGATTTTAGTTCATTAGGATGTCGTGGGCCTGTCCCGACATCCATCTCAGTTGTTTTAGAGGCTTCATAGATAGTCAATCAGATGTTAGTTCATTCATCATCATTTTGTTATTAGCTTATGTTCAGATTTGAGTTGCCATTTTGGCTAAGTTAAATGTTTATTTTAAAAACATTTTGAGTTCATTTTGAGACATGTTGAGTTATCTTGTATTTGGATTCTCTTTCTGATGTCTAAGTCTTCCGTTGAGTAAGTAAGCCAGGCCAAGGGTTCACTTAGGGCCAGCAATAGTTCTTGAATGCCAATCTCACCCAGGGTGTAGGCTCGGGGAGTGACAAATTTGGTATCAAAGCACAGAGTTCAAGAGTCCTAGGGAGTCTATAAAGTTGTGTCTGTAGAGTACTATTTATCGGTGTGAAGTGCGTCACATCTATAATTAGGAGGCTGCAACATTTAGGAATTCCTTCACTTCTTTCATACTCCATTCGTACGATAGAGTGTATCTCTATAAAAGTCTCTCTCTAACTTGTTCGTGCACGTGTCTTTTAGATCATGCCTCCATAAAGAGCTGTCTGAGGTTGTCCTGCTAGGAGAGATGTCGAGGAACAAGGGATTCCTAATGCACCAGAAATGCAACCCCAAGGAGAGGTCACCAATGTTGAATTTTGTGAAGCTATCCGGATGTTAAGTCAAGTTGCGACCCATCAAGTTGGATAGAGATATAACCGACAGGAAGTGGATGATACTTCAAGGATCCATGAGTTTTTAAGGATGAATCTACCAAGCGTCACAAGTTCAAGTGTCACAGAGGATCCAAAGAATTTTGTTGAAGAACTTCAGAAATTTTTTAAGATTATGCATGTTGTAGATGCTGAGAGGGTGGAACTAGCTGCATACCAAATGAAGGGTGTCGCTAGAATCTGGTTCGACCAATGGAAATAGAATAGGGCTGAGGATGTGCCAATAGTGAGTTGGGCTGTGTTTGAGAGTGCTTTCATGGGGTGTTTCTTTCCCCGTGAGTTGCGAGAGGCAAAGATAAGAGAGTTTCTCACCCTTAAGCCGGAAATGCAGTTATGCTGATAGAGGATATGGACATAACAAGGCTAATGATCCATGTGCAACAAGTTGAGGAGGATAATCTGAAGAATAGAAAAGAGTTTAAGAATAAGAGAGCTAAGACATCAGGAAATGAGTTCGGGCAGCAAAAGTGTAATGCGAACCGGTCTTCTTTCCACCATAAGCATAAAGGACATGCTTCATCATCTGCTAGTGCAGCTGCACCTAAGAACAAAAGTGAGTACAATAGTTAGAATTCCCAGAGTTTCAGAGCTAAACCTGTCTATCCTTAAGGCAGTATGGCACAAAGGGGTAGTAAGCCTCTTGCATGTGCTAAGTGTGGCAGAAACCACTCAAGTATTTGTCGTGAGGGCTCTACTGGTTGTTTCAAGTGTGATCAGAACGGTCATTTTATGAGGGAGTGTCCTGAGAACATGCAAGGTAATGGTAATTGGGGCAATAGGGCCTAACTTTCTTCAGTTGCTCCATCAGACAGAGCTGCACCTCGAGGAGCTACTTTAGGTACTGGCGGGGAAACAAACCGCTTATATGCTATCAATAGTCGCCAAAAGCAAGAGAATTCGCCAGATGTGGTCACTGGTATGATCCAAGTCCTTGAATTTACTATTTATGCTTTGCTAGACCCAGGGGAGAGTTTATCTTTTGTAACTCCTTATGTTGCTTTGAATTTTGATGTTATTTCTGAGCAGCTTTGTGAACCCTTCAGTGTTTCTACACCTGTTGGTGAGTCTATTCTAGCAGAGAGAGCTTATCGTGATTGTCCCATTTTCGTCAATCACAAGAGTATCATGGCTGATTTAATTGAGTTACACATGGTAGATTTTGATGTCACTCTAGGTATGGACTGACTTCATGCCTGTTATGCATCAATAGATTGTGGAACTCGAGTTGTCAAGTTTCAGTTTCCAAATGAGCCAGTCTTAGAGTGGAAAAACAGTTCAACAGTGCCTAAGGGTCATTTTATTTCGTACCTTAAGCCAAGGAAGTTTGTTTCTAAGGGGTGTGTCTACCACTTTGTCCGAGTTAATGACTCTAGTGTTGAGATACCTCTTATTCAGTCAGTTCCAGTAGTAGAAGAGTTTCCAGAAGTCTTTCCAGATGATCTATCCAGAGTCTCTCCTGAGAGAGAAATAGACTTCGGTATAGATGTTCTTACAGATACTCATCATATATATATTCCACCATACAGAATGGCATCAGCAGAGTTGAAAGAGTTAAAAGAGCAGTTGAAAGATCTTTTAGAGAAAGGTTTCATTCGACCAAGTATCTCACCTTGGGGTGCTCCGATCCCATTTGTGAGAAAGAAAGATGGTTCCCTTAGGATGTGTATATATTACCGTCAGTTGAACAAGGTTACCATCAAGAACAAGTATCCTCTTCTGATAATTGATGATCTTTTCGATTAGTTTTAGGGTGCTTCATGTTTTTCTAAGATAAACCTCAGATATGGCTACCATCAGTTGAAAAGTAAGGGAATGTGATATACCAAAGACAGCTTTCAGAACCCGTTATGGTCATTATGAGTTTCTGGTCATGTCCTTGGGTTTGACCAATGCACCTGCAGCATTCATGGACCTTATAAATAGAGTTTTCAAAACCTTATTTAGATATGTTTGTTATCGTCTTCATTGATGACATACTAATCTATTCAAGGAATGAAGAAGATCATGCTAGTCATCTCAGAATAGTTCTTCAGACTTGAAAAGATAGAGAGTTGTACACCAAGTTCTCTAAATGTGAGTTTTGGCTTGAGTCTGTGGCGTTATTAGGCCACATTGTGTCTGGAGAGGGAATTAAAGTTGATACTCAGAAAATTGAGGCAGTGCAGAATTATCCTAGACCCACATCTCCAATCGATATTAGGAGTTTCTTGTCTTTGGCTAAATATTATAGAGGGTTTGTCGAGGGATTTTTATCTATTTCATCTCCTTTGAACAAGTTAACTCGGAGACAATGAAGTTTCAATGGTTTGAAGCTTGTGAGAAAAGCTTTCAGGAATTGAAAGAGAGGTTGACTACTGCCCTGATGTTGACCTTACCAGAAGGTACTCAAGGTTTCGTGGTGTATTGTGATATGTCTAGAGTTGGTTTGGGTTGTGTGTTAATGAAGAATGGGAAGGTTATAACTTATGCCTCCAGACAGTTGAAAGTTCATGAGAAGAATTACCCAACCCATGACTTAGAGTTGGTTGTTGTAGTAATTGCTTTGAAAATATGGCGCCATTATATTTATGGTATTCATGTGGATGTGTTCACCGATCACAAGAGTCTTCAGTATGTGTTTAGTCAAAAAGAGCGTAGTCTCAGAGAAAGGAGATGGTTAGACTTACTCAAACATTTCGACATGAGTATTTTCTATCACTCAGGTAAGGTTAATGTTGTTGATGATGCCTTGAGCAAGTTATCTATGGGTAGTACCGCCCATTTTGAAGAAGGTAAAAAAGATTTAGCAAAAAGATGTGCATAGACTTGTGTGATTAAGAGTTCGATTAATGGATTCCACAGAAGGAGGAATAGTGGTGATGCATGGGGCTGAATCATCATTAGTGTCAGAAGTAAAAGGTGAGCAAAACCAAGACCCTATCTTGCTTGAATTGAAGACAAATGTTCATAAGCAAAAAGTATTAGCTTTTGAACAAGGGGGAGATAGTGTGTTGAGACATCAAGGTAGGTTGTGTGTACCAATGGTGGATGGAACCCAAGAGAGGATCATGGAGGAAGCTCATAGCTCCAAATATTTCATTCATCCGGGTTCCACCAAGATGTACAGTGACTTGAGAGAAGTCTATTGGTGGAAAAGTATGAAGAAGAGATATCCACATCTCTTCGAACCCAGAGAAATTCCAGATCAAGGTACTAATCCTTTCTTAGTATTTATTTACAAATTGGCATGTTGTTTTGCATTTGCTTAAGGGTGCTTGAACTGAATGTTGCATGTTACACCCTTAGCCTATTAAGAGTAATCTCATTCGAGGATGAATGTTCCCAAGGGGGAGATATTGTAACATCTCGCAATTTGAAATAAATAGGAAGAAGCCAATAATTGGAAATAGTCATTTTTTGAAAGAAGGAAAAATCTGGAAATTTACTTAAATTAGGAAATAGTGAGTTTTTGGTCAACTTCAAACGTACATAACTCCTAGCTCAGGATGAGTTAGGTGTACTTCCATGTATGGTTGGAAATATCTCGGAACTATCTTTCCAACTCCGCCAAGTTTGTGCGAATCCGAGTTCGTATGAGTGAGATACGCCCATTGGAAGTTGGGATGTTCAAATAAGAAAATATCCAATCCGAATTTTTGAAGGGTATTTCAGTATTTTCCTTATCCAATTAATTAAATTCATTTTAGTGAATTAATTAAGGGTCTAAACTGAACTTGGTCAGCTTTACGCTTTTGGAAAAGAGTTAGGGTTTTAGAGAAGAGGAAAGAAGAGGAGAAAAGAGAAGGAGAAGTAAGGAAATCGTCAAGTTCGTCGAGTTCAGCTTGTGGATTTCATCGGGGGTGATCCCTACAAGGTATGTGAGATCACATAGCACTGGGTTAGTTCACCCACGCGCCAAGCATGTTTAATTCAGCATATTTTCGTCCTAAAAAAATTAAGAATTTGATGTTCTTTATAGTTGTTCTTGAATTGATTTCGTTCTTGAATATGAGTTGGGATTAAGGAGTTTTTTGATCTTAAAGTGTTGTTTCCTTGAGTTGTTTGAGTTAGATTTTGTGTATATGATTTAGGTACATGAATCTAAAGTGAATTTGAGAAAAAGAATCGGATTAAAATGATTTAGGATCAGAAAACGAGATCAAAAGTTCGTCAGATTTTGCCTGAAGGGAGGCTGGCGCGACGCGCCCCCATAGAGCCCAAGGGGCTAGCGTGGCTCGCCAACAGTGCGCCAGATTTGAGCCCCAGTAAGTTGGGGTTGGGGCTGGCGCGGCGTGCCTGGGATGCGCCCAAATCGTTGTTTTTCACTAGTTTTTTCCGTTTAACTTATTTAAGTCCTTCTAAAGTGTACTAACACTTTCCATTGATTCTAACTACTCTAAATGACTTCTAAACATCTAGAAATCATCCAGAAACATAAATCATAACCTTGAATCCATAAATTCAAATTCAAGGAAAGTCAAGAGCCAAGTCTAGGAAGTTCTTAGAGTACTTTCAAGAAGTCTTTAGCAAATGCTTTTTACTTTGTTTTAAGACTTAAAGTTCAAGTTGAGTAAAGAGTAAAGATTAAAGCTTGAAGTTCATTTCTTCAAAAGTATATAGGGACTATGTATTCCCAAAGAGTTTAAAATGTTTTCACATTTAAACAAGAAAGGAAACCTCGATTTCCAAAGAGCTTTCGGGCTAGTTTTCAGAAAAGAGTAAATGCCTTCATAATTAAGCAAGAGGGGAAACTTTGATTTTCAAGATAGCCTTTGAGCTAAGTGTTTGAGCAATTATATCAAATCACAGAAAGAAAATGTTTTTAAACATAGAGAGCTAGTATCATATTTTGGGAGTAGTATTGAGCACCGATATGGGGGAGTGTTCGAAGAACCCATAGCCCCCATAAACTATGTAGCCATCATGGGCAGAAAAGGGTCATACTTTTTAGATGAATCCTTTAATGCTTTTTAGCATAGACTAGTGGATCCACTTAGTGAGTTAGGTCCTATACCCCCGGCAAGGTATAGGATGGTCCTTGGTAGCGTTAGGTAAAGTGTTGTATCATCACTATAGCTCTTAAGTGATGGTTGTCGGTTAGAGAAACTCCCACAACAGTATTTTGTATTTTTATATACATCAATTTATTTGTATTCTTACATACATCTCAGAGTTATATATATATTTGCATACACACAAAGTTGACATCATGTTTTAAACGGTTTTTCTTTATATTGCACTTGTTTATAAACTGCTTTATATTGAAATGAGTTTAGTTATGTGGAGTTGAGTTGAGCCAGGTAAGTTCTTTAGTTCCTTTCAGATTCTTTTCAAGCCTATGTTGTGTTTAGCATTCCAACTCGCATACTCGTACATTCAATGTACTGATGCTAGTTGGTCTGCATCTTATTATGATGCAGACACAAGTAACCAGGATCAACATCTAGCGCATCATTGATCCAGTTGAGCTTCAGAGTTGTTGGTGAGCCTCCTTGCATTCTGGAGGATCCCCCTTTTTCATTACTTTATGATTTTAGTTCATTAGGATGTCGTGGGTCTGTCCCAACATCCATCTCAGTATTTTAGAGGTTTTATAGATAGTCAGTCAGATATTAGTTCATTCGTCATCATTTTGTTATTGGCTTATGTTCAGATTTGAGTTGCCATTTTGGCTAAGTTAAATGTTTATTTTTAAAATATTATGAGTTTAGTTTGAGACATGTTGAGTTATCTTGTATTTGGATTCTCTTTCTTATGTCTAAGTCTTCCGTTGAGTAAGTAAGCCAAGCCAAGGGTTCGCTTGGGGCCAGCAATGGTTCTCGAGTGCCAGTCTCTCCCAGGGTGTAGGCTCGGGGCGTGACATTTGCTTATTATTATTGTGTTTCTCACAACTTTTTGTCACTGTTAACTCATGAAAATTGTAAGAAAAAATACGAGTGTGAATTGAATGATTTGTTATAATTTGTTCACCAACTCTTTCTAATGTGATACCTCGAATTTCATTGAATCTTTAACTTAATTAACTGCTGCAAATAACCCTTGAGGTTTTTTAAGAAGAAGAAGAGTACAAAACTAAAAAAATAAATTGTAGTTTAAAAGTGAGAGGAAACTCCTCTATTTATAGCTAACAAATAGTAGTATGAATATGTGCTAATTGTGCCTTATCAGAAAAGCTACAACCCTTTGGAAAAGTCACAACCCTTTGGAAAAATCACAACCCTTCGGAAAGTCACAACTCATTGAAAATGTCACCACCCATCAAAAAAGTCGCAACCTTTTGGAAAAGTCACAACTCTTTGAAAAAATCACAACCCTTTAATGTGAAAAGGTATGTATTTTTAATATAATACAAATAATTAAATTAATAAATTGAGTATTTTTTATTAGGGGTATTATAGTAATTCAACATTCAAGTTTGGGAGTTCATGCTTTTAAGGTAGTGTGTATATATATATATATATATAATTTGAACTAATATAAACATAATTTATTCCTTGTTAAATTTTTCTAATGTTATGCAATATTTATGAATTTTTCTTTATTCTTTTGCTTTAAAATAATAAACTTAAGTGAAAATTTCATAAATATCTAAGAGTTGAAACATAATGAGTTTACTTAGCTATAGTTTTCCTAATTACGTAACGTAGTTTTAGTTTCAGTAGCTATGTCTTACTCTATTTGTATATTTCACTAGAATTTTTATTTTTATACAAACTAGGGAACGTAGCAGCGCCTCGTGCAAGTGTTATAATATATGTGTTAGAATCAACTTTCTTTCTGATTAATTATATGTTCACTGTATTATATATATTGTCTGCATTATCTCTTGATTTATTTGTAGGAAGGAGGTAAAAAATATCTACAAACTTGTGATTCGTACTCTTCAATTGGATAGAAAATTATAAATAATATGTAACTACCCATTTTAAAAAAGAAATAATCCATCATCCGATCTTAACTCATGTCCGACCTCTAACTATCTTAACCAAACAAATTAAACTCATGCCCGATATTGGATAGAAAATTCTAAATCAAAGGAAATTACCCATTTTAAAAAAGAAATAATCGATCATCCAATCTTAACTCATGTCCGACCTCTAACTATCTTAACCCAAACAAATTATACTCATGCCCAACTCGTCTAAGTTTATCTTTCAATGGATAGTAATGATAGTCATGACCGTACTTGAACATAATGCAAGTTCATTATATTTTAGTATTTGAATTAAAGAAAATGGTGACTGCAATGGAGCGTGTAAGGATTCTGTTATCCTTCATTAAAATGAATTATGAAAGGGTGTGTTAATTTTATCAATGTGTAATATGAAAAGGTTAACCAAATATTGACAAACTCATAACCACATATTAGGCTAATTTATTAGATTAAAATTAATATCAAAATAAGTTACTATCATTTCTTAAAATTGAGAATTAATTATAGAAAAGATAAAATGAAGTCTTTCATATTGTGATATTGTGAGTTGTGACTACTGATTAACAAATTAACCAAATGTAAATGTTCATTTTTCTTTACACCTTTTTTTCTTGCAATAAAAAAAATCAAAGAAAAAAGACAAGAGAAAGATAATATAAGATTGATAATTAATATCATACCATATTTTTAGAAAAGAAATCTACTTAACAAAACAAAGCAACTTTCTACAGTTCTTTCAACATCCTATTCTTTAAAGAATGAATGTGAAAAATATTCCATGTTAGATAAAAACAATCACTTTTACTTTGGAATATAGAAATAACATAAAAATAAATAAGTAATGAAAAATATATGATAATTGAAAGATATGAGATGTAACCCACTTTTTTCTCTTCTCTAAGGTCTCTTTTTTGGTATTTATTTCTTGGTGTGAATTGTGACACTAACACTTTTTAAGGGTGATTATTTTTTCATTTCTCTTAAATAAATAAATTCTAAAAGAATAAAGAGATAAAAATTGAAAAAGAATACTAAAACAATTTTTAAAAAATCAATTAAACGTATCCATTATTTAGGAGACCAAATTCCAAAATTTGGTATGACATTAATACAATATTCTTAAAATTTAAAAATAGTGCATTTATAAGAAAAAGATAAAATTGATACATTTGAATTTATACCGTAGCTAAATACAAGCTTGCAATATACAAATATAAATAAAGTTTGATATATTGCTATTAATTGTGTATCATATTTCTAATGCCTAACTTTAAATAATTGTAACGACCTGAATCATCGTATTTAGGAGAAACAAAAATTCGAGAAAATTCAGGGCCTTTGTCCCGCCAGAGCAGGGTAGTTGCCGCTAGGGCGGCGACGCCAGGGCGGGGTAAGCTAGCGCCAGGGGGGGGGGATAGGCGAGGCATAACATAAATTACGAGAAATCCTATTTTCTCCATCTTCCTAAAATACCTTAATAAGTCGTGAAACACCTTAGAAACCTCAGAAAAGCTGCTCTAAGCTTGGGAAGGAAGGAGAACAAGATTTCTAACGTAAAGATGGCGATATTCTTGGCCAAATTCACCGTCATGAATCCTGGAAAACCGAAATCAAAGACAGAACTCCGTGCAATTGCTTGGCACCCATGTAGGCTAGGTTTTATGAATTGAGTAGTTTAAATCTGTGCTCATTGTGTAATATATGTAAATCGATAGTAGGATTTATGCGTAGACCTTTGTGCATTGAATGATTTATGATTTAAACCCTAGAAAGAAGCCTTAGACGATGAATTAGGGCTGAGTATGGTCGAATTAGGGTTTTGCATGAGGAGTGTTGATGAATAATCCATTGTGAGGGTGGTGATTCCATGATTTAGTGATGTATGTTATTCTTGCTTTCATTGTGATACGTGTAGATATACAAAGTATGCAGTGTTGACTACACTTATTGTAAATAGGGATATATGAGTGACAAATAGCGCCATGAATCATGAATTGTTTATATGAATGTGAGAATATACTTGTGATTGTAGTGTGGGGAATGGATCGATTTCCACGTTCCGGCATAACTAACTTGGATCGGTTGCCACGTTCCGCCATAACTAACTTGAATCGGTTTCCACGTTCTGGCATAACTATGGGATCGGTTGCCACATTCCGGCATAATTATTGGATCGGGTACCATGTTCCGATATGCTAACTGTTTCGAAATGGGTTCCATAAGAGGACCAATGATATGCATAACTGTGTAGCTTGAGAAATATGAAGATGTTCGTTGTTCGTAAATGTTGATAATGTGGTACATGTTCGATATATGCCTGTGACTATATGGTTGTGTTGACTTATATAGGTTGCACTTAGTGGATATACGTTAGGACGGTTTATACTTGATTGTTCCTTGTGTTAAGTGAACTTGTTAGATATAGTGGAAGGGTAAAGTGTTCAAGGGGCGAATAATGGATAGCAAGGGTTGTTCGTGTGTCGTAATGACGAGAAGCAGAGGTAGGGTACGTGAAGTAAGTGCTTAGGTGGAATTCACTTGGAGTAAGGTAATTGTGTTTAGTGGTTAGAAAGCGTGACGTAATGTACTATGCGACCATGGTTGAGTAACGTGACAAGGAAGTAAGGGTATGACGTGAGCGGATAGTTGGGATGCTTGTAGTGGTAATTGAGGATTTGTTAATGTGTTAGAATGGTTAGGCTATGATCAAGAACCTAGTGTAATTTGGGGGTATTTTAAGAAAGGGTAAAGGTGGAGAAGCGAGTGGTCTATTGTATATTTCTACTAGTTGGTTTCTTATGTTATGTGGTGGGCGTCGGGTTGACCGGTGATGCCTACCAGTACATGTGTTTTGTACTGATACTACTCTTGCTATATCTTTTCGACATAGTCTGGATACAAGTTGTTGATGTTCTCTTAGATGAAGATGAAGAACTCTCCAGCAGCTTCTACTCTTCCTTCCGTATGGTGGGAGCTGTGTCTTTTGTCTAATATGTCAGTCTGTACTCTTAGTAGCTCTTGTACCTGTTTAGACTAGACCCTTGGGTGTTGTTAATTTTCCTTACAAGTTTGGATTGTGTCTAAAGGATATTGTTTTTTAAAAAAATCATATTATTATATTTATTTCCATTATTTCAAATTTCCACATGTTTTAATTGTTGGGTGTGAGAGTTCTCCTACTCAGGCGATAGTATGTAGGTGCCTGCACGACCCAGTGGGTTGGGTCGTGACAATAATTATATAGATAGATTAGTTAAAGATATTATGTTATGAAACTACTTTTATATATATGTATATATATATATATATATATATAAAGAGAGAGAGAGAATTATAGTAAGCAAAACATAAATATGTGAAGACTAATATATATAAGACAAATACATATATGAAAAAAAAAGAGACTAAATCAAAGAATTGCTGCATTAAATCTAAAACGATGAAATATATATTAGGCCTTAGTCGAACAACCTCTCTTTTACAAATAAAATTGTTATTACAAAGTTATTCGTATAATCTTCATTTCAGATAAATCGATTCTATAAAAGCAAAATCAAGAGGCAATGGTGACTTCATTAACACATGCATCATAATTTTTTTTTTATTAAATTTAAATATTTCAAGACATATAATGCCAAATAAATTGATAAATGAAGAATAGAAGAGAGACATACATCTCAACGTTTATTTTACCAAATTCAAAATCAATATTCCATTAAAATACGCACTTAAAAAAAATACATTGAAATCAGAGTATACGCCAACTTTCAATATGCAGAATTTCCTTTTGAACGCAACAATTACTTTCAATTGTTTGTTGATTTTGAACGAATTTTTTTGGACACAACATTGATACCCAACAACCACAAATCATTTTTACCTCGTAACTTGTGTGAGCCTCTTCTTATTCGTAATATATTTATATGGTCATTGTTTGATGAATTTATCACATTAATATTTGCCTTTTCAGTTTTCATTCCTTCATAATCTATTCTATAGATTAATTATCATTTTTTAGTTTTGCCATTAGTCTTTTTTCATTTATGTGAGTTGTCTTTTCAGTTGTCCATTATTAAATCTAATAATCAAGATACAATTAGAGTTTTTTTATTTTAAAATTATAGAAATTGTCAAAGAAAAAGAGAAAATGTCAAAAAAAAAAGAAGAGAAAAAAGATAAATATGAATGGTGATCATATAGAGGTATCACATCACCAATTCTATATCTAGATTTATTATATATATAGATTAGTCTATTGCTATGTAGTATACATGGACTTTATCTTTACTTAGGAAAGAGAATCCAAATACTGTATTAAGAGCCTATTTGCTATTACTGCTAAAAAATGCTTATTTTTAGCATTTTTTAAAAAATAGCTTTTCAAAAAAAGTGCTTTTAAAAAATAATAATTTGTGTTTGGCTAATTCAATTGAAAAGTGTTTTTGATAAGTAAATTGTATTTGATTAATTTTTAAAAAAAAGTATTTTTGAGAATCAAATTATTTATATATATATATATATATATATATATATATATATATATATAAAGACAAGTATCAAGGGATGGTTGGCAAAATAGCCACTTTGAAAATTTAGTGGTCTTGATCTTGAGTTGTGTTTTAAACTTGAATGCTTGAGCTTATAGCTTGTTGAGAAATTTATGACATTTGATCCACAGAGTTTCTCTGCTTTTTGTTAGAATTCTGGAGAATTTTGTGAATTATGAGCATCCCTATTTATAGTTGTCGAATGAAAGATATGTGATGAGGACAGACTTCATTCGGACAATCAGATTAAAGAGACATGGTGATACTTAATTGGTCGGAACATGTCACTTGTACATACGTAACACATTTTTATTAATCTTTGATTTGGCTATGCATGTTAAGTCATTTTGACATGTGGCATGATCCTATTTGCTTATTCATTTAACTTGACATGCTACATCATTTGACATGTGACATCAAATTGGGTCTCTAGAATAAGATGCCATATTGAGCTAAAAAAGGTAGGTTCATCATTTGTAACCTAATTTGATGGACTAGATCAATGAAATTTGACTTTAATTAAATCCATATGTATTAAACTTAAATAATTAATTCAACTATATTAATCCACAATATTTATTTAGACATTAGGATAATTTTATGAATTTATATCTAATAAATTTTAAATGATTACACAATATACAGAAGTAATAATTTAATTATACAAGACTAAGAGTATAAATTTTTTTAATGGGCTAGAAAATTTATTTATCATGTCAATTTAAAATACTGATTTCTACTTAGTATGTTAAATACATACAAAATATATTAGCACAAAAAAGATAAAACTATACCTCTTCCATAATTAAGATAAATAATATTTAATCTTATGCACTTTGTTCAATTTTCATATTAGATTGTGAACCTAAACTTATACTTACAAAAGTTAATAATTTAATAATCTTTCATATATAAGCTAAACTTTATAAACTAAATCATCTACTATAGACATACATATACATATGAATACATGATCTACTAAAATTTTATTAAAATTAAAAAAATAATTATGCTATACTAAATACTATTTCAAATTACATAATTAATAACATATATCCCAACCATCTGAACACCTAGAGCCATCACACACTTCTAGTGATCATTTGGAGGCATCTGTTATAACTTGAGCTAATAGACTAATACCAAAAAAAGAACTTGTTTCTTCTTTTGTTTCCCTAGTATTTCTATTAATTCTTCAACATCAACTCGAATTCTTAATTTATTGGTCGAGGCGAACCCAAAATTTGAAGACTTTGGTGTATCAATATTATCTTAATTTAGCATTAGAGAAACTTTCAATGGTCAAGGTGGGTTTGTTCTACTTAATGATCATGAGTTCGAACCCTTATCTAGCAATTTTAATGTTACAAATTAATAAACCTCCTTTAAATTTAGAACTTATAAATGATTCTGGTTGGGCTCAAACCAAGGTAGCGAGGGCGAATACTTCGGTTTGTACCAATCGTACAAAGTGTCATTCTATACTTTTCAAAGATAACGGGTGCACGTGCACCTTTACCTACCTATATAGGTTCGCCTCTGTTTATCGGAAATGAAACTGCTCAACTATTGAAATAAGTCTCACTTCAAACGGTAAACTTCATTTAGGATAATATAAAGTTGAAGAGCAATGTAAAACTCAAAATGTTGAGCTAATTAGAAATTGTGATAGCCCATCAAGAAAATGAGAAATAAAAACAAAAAGAGAAAATGACTTCAAATTGTCTTAATCCTTACTCTAGGACAAATAAAACTTGTTGCTCTCATTGCTCCAACTAGCATGCATTATTTTGATTGATTCGTACGAAACCTCCTACTTTAATTATTCCTTAAATTTTTATCTCCACCTTAACTTTGTTTATTGAACTTGTGAGCATAAACAAAAATAATATTATTCTTTCCCTCCTAATTTATGTACTACTTTTCATTTTTTTTAAGTTATTTTAATTAATTTTTAAAATTAAATTAAATTAGATCAATTTAATATTTTAATATTAAAATTTAGATATATGTACTATACGTTACCATTCTTCTTATGTCAATATAATTAAAGTTGTATTTTAAAATATTAATCAAAGTTCGTATTGTTTGAATTTTGAAAAGCAAAAATTATCATATAAATTTGGATAAAATGATTATATGACTACTCATTTAGATATTATGAGATTTTTTTTTAAAAAAAATAATCCTAAAACTCACAAAAAAGCTGAAGGGAGTATTATTTTTTAAAACTATTAAAGATTAAGGAGATTACGTAAAATTTACTCAAAGAAAAGACAAATAGAGTATAAGCAACCAAATCCCCAAACCATAAACTCCCTCAAATTTATTTTATGTAGTACTATCTTTTTATTAATTAAATCTACTTAATAGGTGACATCACTCGGTAATTAAAAACAATGAAATTTTAAATATCATTTTATATTTAATACCACGTTTTGATAATTACATAAATTTTATGATATACTTCTAAAACTATACCACCTACCAGTCCACCACTGGTGCATTAGCTTAGCAGTATTTTTAAAAAAAAAATAAGAAGAAGAGAAGTGTGTGACTTATTTTAGATGTTTTAAGTAAAATAATTTTACATATTTTATAATATTGGAGTAAGATGAATAGGGGTGTAGATGGTTGAGTTGGTTTAGATTTTTTAAATATCAAATCAAATTATTTGTGTTAAATTTTTAAATTCATGAACTAAAGCTAATAAAACTCAGATTTTTCAACCTCGATTTTTTTTTAATCTTTTTTAGATTTTTTCGATAAAGTATTATAAAAATATATAATTAACTTGTGCTCCAAATGTTGTTTTAGTCCTACCAATATACAATTATCTAAGGTGTTTCTTAAGAAAATAACACAAAATATGATGTCAATGCTGACACTAAAATATTCAACAAAAAATAATAATGAAAATGCATAAAATAAATGTTGTAAATTAATAAGACATAATGAAAATGATTATAATTTAAAAGTACTCATACATGCTAAAATAAGTCTAATAAGTAATAAGTATTTAAGTACATGATTAAATATTAAAGAAAACTTAAAATTAGGTTAAGTATCATAAATGTTTAAGCCAATGTAAAGCTAAAGAACAAATATTCCACATTATTGTCACTCTTAGTGTTGAATTAATTTATTTTGTTACCATCAATACTGATTTGATTTTGATTCGAGCTTTATTAGAGTTACTAATAACTATGGATTATAACATTTATTGGACCATTCAAAATTTCAAGTATCAAAATCTAGAAATAATATGATAAAAGATTACAATTATAAAAAAAGTATAAGAAATATTTAGAAATTATATTAAAGTAAATATTTTTATGTATAAAATAAATTTTAAAACTAATATATATATTGTCGGATTAGTTTGACCTCATGGTGATTTTTTTTTTAGTTAAAATCAATCAACTCAAGTATAGTGAGTTTTTTTTTTCAATACCAAATCAAGTCAATCAAATCATTAGTCGGATTTTATTCAATTTGATTTGATTCAATTTTCGGTTCAATTTCGTAATTTCAAATAAAATAATAAAAATCATAAATTCTAACTTGTAACTTATGTTTATATATATAAAAAAAATTGTATGTGTGTTTTAAAGGAAATTGGAAGACAAAATTAGGAGGTGAGATTAATATAAGTTGAACTATCCAAGGAAGTGAGCAAAATTAGGCAAGTCCAGCCAAACGCCCTTTTATTAAATAAAAGAAGAAGAAAAATGAAATACGTCGATTTTTTGCTGGAAAGCAGACATCACCATCAGCGGTCATTGTGTGTGTGGGAGTCCCATCTATATATACTTCCATTTATTACTTTCTCCGTCTATTTTTAATTTTTTGATATATTATTTTAAAATATTTAATGATAATATTTATCTAATTTATAAAGTCAATGAAAGAATTTATGATTTTGTATTTATTTTAATCTTGATATTAAATATTATTCATTTTTCTAATAGGAATGAATTGATAAAATTAGTTCTATCAATTACTACTTTTTAATTTACGAGTTAAGTTAATAATAGACAGTGAAGAGGAAGGAAGGAGAGGGAATATTAGTAATATAAAACAAAAAGGAAGGAAGGCAGGAATTTGGTGAATAAGAGTGGCACTCCATTACAGCTGGATAATGTCTTGTTGTGTGTGGGCTAACTTTTCACATGACATCTTTTTTATTCAGCTGAAAATGCTTATCTTTATCTCCTCCTTTCTTGTGAGTAACACCTATTTTCTTGCTTGCTTGTGTTAATTATACTAATAAAATTATGTTTTGCAGCAGAAAAGAAGACAAAAACAAGTGTCTGCTTGCATGGTTGTTCTACGTATTTGTCTTGTATCTTCCACTAAATTATTTGTTACTCACGAACGAGTACTGTCTACTGACTTAATTTTACACAGATTCTCCTCGAATATCGCACCAGGTATCATCAAATGCATTTGGTCTTTCAGCTTTAACCATATATTTGTGTAAATAAAAGTTTTGTTATTCTCATTTTTAAACCATATATATATATATATGATGTTGATTAATTTATTCCTTCATCAACTATATATCACTGTTTTCTTCATAGATGTTAAGCCTATTAAACTGATGAGATTTATTCTTGCAGTTGGAACAAAAGTACAACAACTATTACTGCGCCTAATTAATTCCTACACAAGTTGGTAGCGCCTAATGAAATTTGTTTTGATTTTCAATTCTTCTTTCTGATAGAAATAATTAGTAGCATGGAGGTGTGTTCAAACTTTTGAGGAAAGAGAAAATATGGAACAGAGGTCTCTTGAAAGAGTTGTTTCACAGAGGGCACTGCAAATAGGAAGCTCATTTCCATGCCAAATTTGTGTGCTTGGCTTTCTATCTGGTGTTTGTCTCACTTCTTTATTTCTTGCTTCATTTGGTGGCCTTTCACTTTCATCTCCAATTTCAACATTCACTTCTTCTTCAACAACCTTAATAAGTAAGTAGACATCATTTTTCCTCCCTTCTCTTTCAATGTTTTTGTTTTTGTTGATAATGATGGAGCTTAGCTTGATTGTTCTATACTTATATATTCGATGATATTAAAGGTTTCAGTTTTGTTCCAAAAGTGTTTTTTAAGCAACCTAAGTTTGGAATTATTTGAATCTTTATTCAAATCCAATTAATGCCTCTACTTTGACTGTTGTCATACCTTTCTATTGAGAACAGAGGACACCGAAGTTGCTTGGATTTTTCACTCTGTGTCGACACGGGTGACCCATTTTGGGCACTTTGATCAAAATCAATGGGAAAACTCTGGACAGTTAATGATTTTTGTAATCAATACAAAATCTAAGTTGAAATTGAAGAAAAATGGAATACCTTTTGTATGTCACTCCTTTTCCTTTAATCTCCTTCAACGTTTCTCCACATAATATCTCATAATTTAGGTTTTATAACTCTATTTTTAGGTGAATCCCCGTACTCATATCCATACAATGCATCTATATCCCCGAATCGTAAAAATGAAGGATCGGACCTCTAGATTATCGGACACCGGCACCCGAGTCCGACCAACTTAGGAGGACACCAATCTCATAGACATAGATAGGATATTGGATTAGCAGCGGCATGATTGCTGACAAATTAAATCAAACTATGGGATTTAACTATTTTGCCTAGTCATTACAATCTAAAGTTAGTGCAATAGAAAACAGTAATCAAGCTAGTTTTTTATTAACGTCCTGTGTTGTGACTCTACAGATACTCCCAGTATAGTAAATGAGAAGAAAATTGGTTGTGATTGTCGTCTCTTAAGCACTAAACAATATATTATTACATCTTCCTGTCATTAGTACACAACCAGAAATGAATCTTATGTACTGACCTTGTTACAGGTGGAGACTGCAATGTTAAACAAAAGAATATAGAAAGGCGGTTCTTTTCCCACGAAAAGTTGGCACTGGGGGTACATGAGAGGGTATCATTACTCTACTCATCTTGGGGTAATTTAGTGAATCAATCAGCAAATGAAGGCAAATCCAACTTACCAAAAGCACCTCACTTGGAGGACTGCAAGCTAAGTGCAGAAACAAATGAACGACTTGATACCCGACTTCAAAATGATAGCTTCCCTCCATGGACTATATGGAAGGGACAGTTAGATAACTTCCCGTGGACAGCTGAAGATGAACAGCTTCGATATTATAGACATCAAACAGTATCTGAAGGAGCTTATCCTCCCTGGGTATGTTATTTTCATGCATTATTTCTATGCATAACCCAATTTGTAAAAGAATGAAGAAACACCTGTACTAGACATTTTTTCTTATTAAAAACTGTTAAATATAGTACCAAAGAGCATTTCAAATATAAGAATGAATTGCAGATCAAGGGCTCAGATGAAGAGAATTACCCCTTAACGAGGAAGGTGCAACGTGACATATGGCTCCATCAACATCCTTTGAACTGCAGTGATGGAAATGTAAAGTTTCTGATAGCTGACTGGGAGAGAATACCCGGGTTCGGTATTGGTGCACAGATAGCTGGAATGTGTGGTCTTCTTGCAATAGCAATCAATGAGAAAAGGGTTCTTGTTACGAGCTATTATAACCGTGCTGACCACAATGGTTGTAAAGGTAGTTCTAACTGTCACTGCATGTTCTTTACACTTCTATATCCCTTTGGGTCATCCAGTTCAACAACAATTGACCAAATATAGTTGTAGAAACCACAGGAGATTTGAGAGCACCAAAAAGTGATAACTTTCCTATTAGTTTGATTCTATAGCATACGTCCTGTTTTGTTGTTAAACCTCAAAAATTGATTGGTCTCTAAACAAACATTAAAATATGCAGTGTTAAGTAAGACTATGGAGCTTCTTCCTTAATGTATTTTGAAGTTGATACATGATATTGATATGCTACTTTATGTATGTGTATATGGCTATTGGCATGAAATTCTATCAATATTGCCTTCATAGGTTCATCACGCTCCAGTTGGTCTTGCTACTTCTTTCCAGAAACATCTCCTGAATGCAGAGATCGTGCTTTTGAGCTCATGAAACAAAAAGAAGCATGGGAAAAAGGGATCATAACGATAAAAGAAAACTATACGTCTAAAGAGATATGGTCTGGACACACTCCCAGGTAAAGCTATTACAGACGCCATCTTGAAAATAAATATACACCCTGCAATAGCAACTATGGATAAAGTATTATATAATTTATGCAACTGATAGCATCTCAATTTCAGGTCATGGGGAAAACCTTGGAGTTATTTGCAGCCAACAACAGATATTAATGGAAGTTTAATTGCTTATCATCGCAAAATGGATAGGAGGTGGTGGCGTGCTCAGGTAGTAGATGCCTGTTGCTTTTTCTAGTGCATTCGCATATGTTTTTCATGATTTCTATATCTTCTCCAGGCAGTGCGCTACCTAATGCGGTTTCAGACTGAGTACACATGTAACTTGCTAAACCAAGCACGGCATGCAGCATTTGGCTGGGAAGCAGCGAGAATGGTTCTTGAAAGTCAATTTAGAGATTTTCCTGAGGTAGCAAACTCTATTCATGATCTCTTCTTGACTAGAAGATCTATCTTCATCAGGGCTATTACTTGTTCATCCAATTGTGAATTGTGATAGAGTTTATGGTTATCCTCGTTTGTCAATCAATTTAATATAGATTTCTTCTATTTCCCTATGTCCATTCCATCTTTACATTTGTGACAATCCTTAGTCTTGTTTGTTCACATGGAGAAGTAGAAAATCGATCGTTTATGATGTTTCAATGTGATTCTTTATGATTAAAAAGATCTTTTTGTCATTTTCTTTCTCAGGGAGTAGACAAGGCGGCCAAACATGACATCGAAAGTTTTGTATGGTCAAGTCATAAACCTTGGAGTCCTAGGCCAATGTTGAGCATGCATGTTCGAATGGGCGACAAGGCATGTGAGATGATAGTTGTTGGGTTCAAAGAATACATGCATCTTGCTGAGCGGATAAGAAAGCACTTCCCTAATCTTAAGAGCATCTGGCTTTCGACAGAAATGCAGGTATATCTCACTTTTCTCATACTTGGCCGGGTAGTTTTTCACCCTGATTGTCATAATCACACATGTTCAACATAACAGGAAGTTGTAGATCAATCAAGACTGTACCCTCATTGGACGTTTTACTACACAAATGTGACACGCCAAACGGGTAACATGACAATGGCAACTTATGAAGCCAGTCTTGGGAGGGAGACGAGCACGAATTATCCTCTTGTTAATTTTTTGTTGGCAAGTGAAGCCGATTTCTTCATTGGAGCATTGGGATCGACATGGTGTTTCCTCATAGACGGTATGAGGAATACCGGAGGGAAAGTCATGTCTGGATACTTGAGCGTTAACAAGGATCGATTTTGGTAGCTATACAATGGAGCTTCTAACTCCATCTATGCATAAGAAAAGTGCTAGCAGGGTGTTTGGATGCTAATCACATCAGTTCTTACATGTAAATTGTTCATTGTAAAGAAAGTAAAATTAAATTGGCATAATACATAAATATGTCATTTAACTTGGCTTCAGCTGACATCTATGCCCCAACTTTGGGGTGTGCATAACTAGACACTTAAATTTGTATAAAAATTGTACAAGTTGGCACACGTGTCCTACGTGACATAATATACGTAGGACATAAAATTGTCATGTAGGACGCCATACCGGACGATTGTGTCTATATGTTCAATTTTATACGAGTTTAAGTGTTTATTTGTGCATATTTGAAGTTAAAGATCATAGTTGTCAGCTGAAGTCAAGTTAATGGTCATGTTTATGTATTATGCTAATTAAAATTGCCTCACAATTGTCACAACTTCTATATAACTAATTACATTTTCTTGTAAATACATGAATTATTTTATTGAATACCTACATTACTAGTAAAGTTATCATGTAACTTAACCTACAAAAACTTAATTAATTTGATGAAAAGAGTCATCAACATTTTCTTCATCTCTCAAGGTCTTTAATTTCCTTGATTGACCATCTTTAGTTTTCCATTGATTTATCTCACTGTAAACAACTAAAACTGTGCTTCACTATATCTATATTACCTGAACAACATATAATGTTAAATTACTATAATATCCCTAGCTTAGGTTGTGACTTTTTCGATGAGTTGTGATTTTTTCGATAAGTTATGACTTTTTAAAAAGGGTTGTGATTTTCGATGAGTTGTGACTTTTTTCAAAGGGTTGAGATATTTCGATGAGTTGTGACTTTTCCAAAGAGTTGTGACTTTTCAATAAGGTGTGACTTTTCCAAAGGTTGACTTCTCGGAAAGGTCATGACTTTTCAGATAAGACACAAAAAAACACTTGTTCATGCTATCCTTTATTGACTATAAATAGAGGGTTTCCTCTCATTTTTGACCCACAATTTTTTTTAATCTTCTACTCTTCTTGCATTTTTTGAAAATTTCGTGTGATTTATTATCGTTGAGTGAGTTCGAAGTTTAGCAGAATATGAGGTACAACTATTCTGATGAAATAAATCGATCTATCTTGAGAGGATATATTTCTTAACCTCGAGTACTTGAGGAAAATAATTCTGATGATATGATAATTATTTGTTTGCTTAATATATACATTAGTATGTAATGTTCTAATATATGAAGTTAACATGATGTAGTCTAAATTCATTTGTTTTTTAACAATTTCTCTTGTGATGTAGATAAATGCTTCTGAATATCGTTTTCCTAAATTATTAAACTTCTCAAGAGTTAGAGAATTATCACGATTTATTTTTTTAATGCTCAAGACAAAAGAATGATTTTATTTAACAATGCTACTTATGTGATTTAGATTGTCATGAAGTTTTCTTCAAAATAGTTATTACTATATAAACATTAATTGCCCTTTTGTTTTACTGATTTATTATTTCTTAATTTTTCAGTATTTTAGACAAAGAAAAGATCATATGACTTGTGATAACGTCATGTGAAGTTTGTATTAGTTTATTTTTATTATTTATTTAATAGCTAATTTTTATGAGATAAATATTTTTATGAGTTATTATCAAGTTAACAAGATCTTCTAACTTCAAAATATATTATTTTAAAATGTTCCGAGTTCTTTTTTTAAAAAAAATCACGACAAACGTAAAAATACGTGAATATATATCAATTATTTAAAATTTCTTATTTACAAAATAATTTTATATTCAGTAATATGGAATAAACATTTTCATTTTGTCCCTACCCTAAATTAAAATCTAATAACTATGAAAAATAGTAACATTAATTAAAATTTATTACAAATTCAACTATTGCACATTAATTCTTTAGCTATAAAATTATAAATTCTCTTAGTTATTACTAATTATTGCAAACGTTATTCACACTCTTTTACATTCTTTAGTTATAATATTATAAATCCTCATAGTTATTAGATTAGTTATTTCTATCTTTCATCATTCCTTATATTAACTTTTCACCAATAATTTTTCATATTATTATACTGCCCCAATATATGTGATAACACGATATTGTTATTTTTCCTTGAACGAATCATACTTGGTTGAATAAATTAAAAATTGTCTACAAGTAAATGACTATATCTTTCTTAGATGTAAGATCAACATTTGATTATATATATAATTTCACAGATAGAATATATATTTTTTTAATTTTAATTATTAGTTTTTCCTGTAAAAAAAACGAAACCTTTCTCAGTTAATAACTATCTTTGATTTATGTACACCATCAATCAAGAAGTCAAATATGAGAGACAACAATGTCATATATTATGTTATAACTTATAAAATAAAAATTAATATACAAAATAGTTCTAAAAAAGAAAATGTAGTTGTTCTCTTCACATGTTCATATCATATCTAAACAGTTTAACGTGGAATACACGTGCAAAGCACACCTAGTTAGATGATAAGAAAAATACACAACAAATATCATTTATAAGGTAATATTAGTGAGATACGGCTAATTATATGATTGTACCTCATCAAATTGAAATAAATATATACATTATTGCATTTATCTAATAAATTTTTTCATTGACCATCTTCATAGGTTCGCATAAATAAGAGATATATGATGATCCACATTGAACATTCACAAAAGAATTTGCAATATTATTTTGTGCAAAGCTTATTATTCAAATGTTCGCTTAAATAAAAAATACTATTAACTATAACAAATATTTTCTAAATCGATAATCACGTGCAACACACATGTAGAAAAATTAGTAGGTTAGAGTTATATATATAGATATAGGTAATGTAGGAATTACTTATGAAATATGTAACTTAGAGATTATAATGCATGAATATATTTTTTACAATGTTTGGTTTATTGTATTAAATTATTATATATTATATTAAAATAAAATATTTGTTTATTATACCTTCGATATTTCGACAGTTCAATTAACTAATTTTATTTATCTCTAATAGATTGAGAATAGGAAGAGCCTAGCAGTGAGCAACATCTCCATTCTTGCTCTTCAAAGGATAAATTTCTAACTTTAATATTCTTATCCATGTATTATTAATTTTTGTATTAGTTATTCCTTGTTCTTTTTTTCGTTTAAAGTATTATACAACTTAAATTTTCTCTCTCTCTCTATATATATATATGTCACAATCCAAAAATAATAATCTATAACACTTATCCAACCCCGGTAAGCAAACTAATTGCATGACTCTGTGCCTATAGTTGGGGAGTTTCATAATAGTTTTCCTACTAATTTTTCTGGTATTCCTCACGATAAGGGTTAGAGCCATCAATATGGACTAGGACCGTAGGGCCGGCCTGGCTTAACCCGTGATTTAATAGGCCTGGACTACGATTTTTGGAGCCCAGGCCATTTAAGAAAAGGGTTTTTTAGCCCGGCCTGAATAAGTCTGCCGATTTGTGGGGCTTGAGAAATATGGATAGAGCCGGCCCGTGGGTTAAATAAAAATTAATTAAAAAAATAAAAATAAAATAGAGTATTAAAAATAACAAGAGTCTAAACTCAAAATCTATTAAAAGTTTGAAATATTACAATTTAAATATAAATTATGTTTATAAAATATGTACTACATAAAATAAAATTTTCCTAAATTTCTAGGGAATCACTACATAGGTCGTAACCTATGTAATGTTGTCATAGTTTTTATTTTTTATTATGATCATTGGAAAACAATTGAATTAATATTTCTATTTAGCTATTTATTGTTTTACTTGAAATCAAACTTAATATATATTATAAAGATAATTTTATTTGTAGATTTGATTAACAAGTAGTAACACTAACACCATGTAATATTTTTTTGTTGATATTTATTATAATATTTTTAAATTATAATTTAATTAAAAAATTATAAAAAATATACTTTTAAAAAAAGAGGGTTGGCCCGACAAAGCTCGTAGCCCATGTACTTATGGGCTGGGCCGACCATTTTCTAGCTCACACAAAAAAATGGGCTAGCTCGGCCTAGCCTGTAAAATTTCAAAGCTTGTATGGGTTAGCCTGGATGGGGTGGATCAGTCCATATTGACAGCTCTAGTAAGGGTATTGACTTAAGAATTGATTTTAGATTGGATACTCAATTAATTTCTATTTCTCCATATATAATGTAGCGCGTGTTGAGTTGAGGAAGTTGAAGGAACAATTACAGGATTTATTGAGTAAAGAATTAATAGATTGAGTGTCTTATCTAGGGTGCGCTTGTCATATTTGTGAATAAGAAGGATTGCACAATGCATGTCATGCGTATTGAATATACGCAACTAAAAATGTTACAATCAAGAATAAATATTATTTTCCTTGTATTGATGATCTTTTTTATCAGCTATAGAGTGGTTCGGTCTTTTCAACGATTGATTTGAGATAGAGTTACCACAACTTGAAGATTATAGCTCCAGATATTCCCAAGACAACTTTTAGCCTATATGGGCACTATGAGCTCTATGTTATATCATTTGGTTTGACTAATGCACTGACAATATTTATGAACTTGATGAATTACGTGTTCAAATCGTACTTGGATTTTTTGACAATATTTTAATATATCTTTCGCAGGGAAAAACATGAACTACAGTACTTGAAGATGATGCTTAAGGTTTTGAAGGATCAAAAGTTGTATGCTAAGTTATTCAAGTGTGAATTTATGTTGGATACAATATCTTTCTTGGGTCACATGGTAAGTAATAAGGGTATTAGAGTTGATTCGAAGAAGATTAAAGTTTTCTCACAGTTAGTCCAAACCGACTACACCTACAGAAACTTAGAGTGTCTTAGGCCTGACAAGTTATTGTAGGTAGTTCATAAAGGAATTTTGGTTATACTGAAATCATTCACATGCTTGACACAAAAAGGTGTTCTATCCAGGTAATCGTGTGAGTGTGAGCTTTCAAAAGCTCAAAACTATATTGACCATGGTGTCAGTTTTGACATTAATTATCATTAGGATCTAAGTGTTATGTTGTGTAATATGATGTTCCACATATCGATTTGGGATGTGTTTTGATTCGTCTACATAACTTAAGATGCATGAGAACTACTCCACTCAAGACATGGAGTTGACACTTGTCTTGAATGTGTGAAAGCAATACTTATAAAGTGTGCATTGTGAGGTATTCATATTCATCGTAACCTAAACTACATTTTCAAATAGAAAAACTTGAATTTGAAGCAGCTTGGATGGTTTGGGTTACTCAAAGACTATGATATATATTACTATTATACACCACTAGGGCAAGATCGGTGTGATTAGGGATGACAGAATGAATAAATTATATGGGTATCCATTCAAATTACCCAGCTTAAATGAGTTGGGTACCCAAATTATTTAAAATAGGTACAAACTCATATTACCCATTTGAAAATGGTAATGAGACTCATTTATAAAAGAAAAGAAAAGTGACATTAATAAATCTTTTTTGAGGTGTAGGTGGTCGGGGTAGGGGTAGGGATAAGGAAAAAAATCTTTAAAAATTTTGAAAAACAAATTGATCTTTTGGGAAGAGGCTGGTAGGGGGTGGGGGGTCGGAGTAGTAAAAGATAATTTTTTTTAAAAAAAAATGGAGTAGTAAGAAATAAATCTAATTAAAAAAAAAATAATTTTTGAGACGTTGGGGTTGGAGTAGTAAGAATAAATTTAATTTATAAAAATAAATTTAGTTTTTTGAGGCGTTGGGGTTGGGGTTGGGGTGGGGGTGGGCAGGTAAGGGGTTGGGGCCGGAATAGGGGTGGGGGTGATAAAATATTTTAATTTTCTTAAGAAAATAAATTTAAAAGGTTTTTTTTTTGTGGGTTGGAGGGGGTGAAGAGTGGGTAAGAGATTTTTGCTTTTGAAGGTTTTAACATGATCCCTATAATAATATGTGTATATATCCATATTTATCCATATTATTCATTGGATAACTCATTTTTACCCATTTAAAATAAGGAAAAAGGATAAATATACCCTCAAACTTTGATAAATGGTACGTCTATGCCCTTTGTTATACTTTTCGTCCATCTTAGCCCCTGTCGTACAATTATCGTTGCACATATGCTCCTCTCACTAACGACATTCTCATTCTGTACACGTGGCTAACTCCTAAGCAACTACCCGGTTAATCATTTCTTTTAACCCATAAACTAGGAACCCGCCCCATAACCCACCCGATTTGTATCTAAAATATACTAAGTCAAAATTAAAAGACCCAAATATCCTAAGTCACTTTCGTATCTCACCAACCCTAGCCTTCATCAGTAAAGTTCGTGATTCCATAGTTTGTTGGTCGATTCCACTGCGTGTTCGTCGATTCATTGTGTGTTCGTCATATCACTAAGATCCCGTCAAAGTTACCCATGATTTCACGCTGTTCATTTCACATATATTGTTTTTCTGTTTTTTATTTTCATTCATAGGTAGTAAAGAAATGTGCTGTTGTGTTTTGATTTTCACTTGTTTCTTTAATTTTGTGTAGAATATATAATGAAAATGTTAGGGTTTGTTCATTTTTATCTGCTCAAATGAACTTCGTTTTCTAGGGTTTCACTTTAGAGTCTTTTTATGCGGTTTGTTAGGCTTTATGTTAAAGAATTTTTTTTTTTTGTTTGTGTTTAGATGTGTTGGGTTGGTAGTGTCATTTTCTGTTCCTTTTGTTTCAGATTGTCTCCCCTTTCTTTATTCCATTTCTTTGTCTTTATGCCCTTTCTTCATGCCTTTATGTTGTAGGTCCATAAGAAATAATTGATAGTTGTTATTAATTTCATTCTAACTAAGAAATACAAATTACTTATATGAATTACTAATTGTGACTAGAGATAAATATATTGTCTACTCTTGAACTCGGAGAGAATAGAGGGATAGAATGTGGAATATAAGGAGCATGATATTTTCTTGCATATCACTTGAACTGATTTGTGTCTAGGATAGGGATATACCTAGGTACCTTGCTTGGCTCAAATACGGGAAGACAACATAATGCTCCATAGTCGGTCCAGTTTATCCCAGCTCAACAATGTAGTTAGGCTGTCAATTGTGGTAGACGGTTAGAGGTCGGGAGACCATGACTATATTATCAACCCCGTGAATCAATAACTAGATAATCAAATAAGTTGATGAAATTGATGCTAAACATGATTGTTAGTTAAATCATAATCCTAGATTGATTCATTCATTGATTGTGTAAACATATATCTTTTCTTAATTAATTGCTTTTTAGTTATTTTATCTTAATTTTTAGTTTAGTTAATATATATTCATCTTCTGAAATCCTCCCTTAAATAAATAATTAGAATTAGTATAATTTAGTAAATGGTTAATTGACAACTTCTTTGGGTTCGATAATCCGGTTCTTTTAAGAGCCACTATATTACTTGCGCGACTGCGTACACTTGTGTGTGCAATTGGGAGCAACAACGTGGCTAACTCCTAAGCAACTACCCAATTGACCATTGCTTTTAACCCATAAACTAAGAACCCGCCCCATAACCCACCACCTGATTTGTATCTAAAATATACTAAGTCAAAATTAAAAGACTCAAATATCCTAAGTCACTTTCATATCTCACAAACCCTAGCCTTTATCAGTAAAGTTCGTGATTCCATAGTTTGTTGGTCGATTTCACCGCGTGTTCGTTGATTCATCGTGTGTTCATCATATCACTAAGATCCAGTCAAAGGTACCCACGATTTCACGCTGTTCATTTCACATATATTGTTTTTTTGTTTTCGATTTTCATTCGTAGGTAGTAAAGAAATATGTTGTTGTGTTTTGATTTTCACTTCTTTCTTTAATTATTGTGTAGAATATGCTTTTTATAGTGAAAATGTAGGGGTTTGTTCACTTTTATCTGCTCAAATGAACTTCATTTTCTAGGGTTTCACTTTAGAGTCTTTTTATGCGGTTTGTTAGGCTTTTATGTTAAAGAATTGTTTTTTTTTTGTTTGTGTTTAGATGTGTTGGGTTGGTAGTGTCATTTTCTGTTCCTTTTGTTTCATATTGTCTCCCCTTTCTTTATTCTATTTCTTTGTCTTTATGCCCTTTCTTCATGCCTTTATGTTATAGGTCCATAAGAAATAATTGATAGTTGTTATTAATTTCATTCTAACAGTAGGACCACTTGTTTAATTGTTAATTAGTAGTGTCTAATTATCTCACATACTTTAAGAGGGATCACTAGTTTAATATTATTTTAGTTAGTTCATTTGTGAGTACTTATTAACTAACTTGTGACTGACTTACTAATTGAGTTACTTGTTAAATAATTCCCAAGTCTAATTTTTGTCACTTAATAACTAAGAAATGCTGCTTACTTATATGAATTACTAATTGTGACTTACTAACTAACTAAGGTAACTTTCTTATATGGCTTACTATGTGGCTGTGACTTGCTAACTTACTATGTGACTGTGACTTACTAACTTTCTATGTGACTGTGACTTGCTAACTAATTCCTAATTGACTTAATAACTAACTAATGTGACTGACTGACTTACTTATATGACTAATTACTAAATGTGACTTAATGACTAATTAACTTACTTTAATCCTAATGTGACTACTAACTATGTCACTGCCTTATGCTTACTAACTAATGTGACCTATAACTTTCTTATTTCTTATTGTAACTTACTTGTGTTATTTACTAACAATGTGACTGCCTTATGCTTACTAATGTGACTAATTGACTTACTTATATGACTTACTAAATGTGATTTAATGACTAATTAACTTACTTTAATTCTAATGTGACTTAATGACTAATTAATTTGTGTTATTTACTAACAAGGTGACTGCCTTATGTTTACTAATGTGACTGACTAAATTATTTGTTAAATTTTGTAAGACTTAAGTAATTCCTAATTGACTTAACTGGCTTAATAACTAACTAACACTACTAAAAAAACAGTGAATATCGACCTACAAATACCGACCTTCGGAGGTCGATATTCTCTGAAATACCGACCTAAAACAGACATCCCAGCTTAGGTCGGAAAAAGCTTGGTCGCTATTCAATACCGACCTCTAGAGGTCGGTTTTTATTTTATGTCGGAATATTCATTTTTTTAAAATTCCGACCTCTGGAGGTCGGTATTTTTATTTTTGCATTTTGAGATTCTGACCTCCGGAGGTCGGTATTTTTATTTCTGTAATGTTGAAATTCTGACCTCCGGAGGTCGGTATTTTTATTTTAGTAATGTTGAAATTCTGACCTCCGGAGGTCGGTATTTTTATTTTTGTAATGTTGAAATTCTGACCTCCGGAGGTCGGTATTTTTATTTTTTTAGTTTTGAAATTCTGACCTCCGGAGGTCAGTATTTTTTATTTTTGTAATGTTGAAATTCTGACCTCTGGAGGTCGGTATTTTTATTTTTGTAATGTTGAAATTTTGACCTTCGGAGGTCGGTATTTTTATTTTTATAATGTTGAAATTCTGACCTCCGGAGGTCGATATTTTTATTTTTGTAATGTTGAAATTCTAACCACCGGAGGTCGGTATTTTTATTTTTGTAATGTTGAAATTCTGACCTCCGGAGGTCGGTATTTTAATTTTCTATTTTTGAAATTCCGACCTCCAGAGGTCGATATTTTAATTTTTGTAATGTTGAAATTCTGACCTCTGGAGGTCGGTATTTTTACTTTTAATTTTTGAAATTCCAACCTCCGGAGGTCGATTTTCTGCTGCAAAACAGGCAGCAAATTGCTGCAATTTTTACTTGCCCACCTGCATATTTTTATACCAAAACAACCCAAAGCCAAATAAGCTTCATCCAACCAAAACAACCCAAAGCCAAATAAAATTCATCTAACCAAAACAACCCAAAGCCAAATAAACTTCATCCAACCAAAACAACACAAAGCCAAATAAACTTCATCAACCAAAACAACACAATATTTTCAACATATACATTAAACTATTTCAAAATAAACTTCATCCAACTTCAAAATAAACTAAAATACGATCAAATTAAACAAATCCAAAAATATAGAAGTCTAAAATGTCAAATAGATACAACTACTCCTCATCACCCTCACTCTCCTTATCAGACTTACCATTCTCATCACCCTCACTTTCCTTATCAGACTTATCATTCTCACCACCCTCTTGATCAGATCCATCACTGCTGGCAGGACATGGAGGAAGAATATTTCCTGATTAAAAAAAAAAGTTAGTTGGGCCTGAAGCGCTGCATACCTCTTGTTCTCTACCTCCTTTGCTGCCGCAATCTCCTCCTCTCTCTTCTTCTCTCTTTCAGCTATAGCAGCAAGCTCGACATTGAGATAAGCTATCTTACTCTCCATTGCAGATATTGTCTCTCTATCCCCGCCATCAAAGCTTGAGGATGATGAACCACAATACCAAGACTTCTTCTTCTTCTGATACGTCTTTTCTGGATAGTCGTAGACTGAACCTCTAATCGGTTCACCAGCACTCTGTTTCCAAAGATTCTCGTTTTCTTCTTGTGTTAATGGTCTGTTCTGACTCTCAAGAGGTAGAGTACTACGATATTCCTGAGATATTCGTATATACCTATCCTGTAATTTAAACAAAGAACTCTACGAATAAGAATGTAATATATACAAGGAAAAGAAAAAAATATTAGTTTGAATGGAGTTCTTACATATGTCTCTTGAGTACGTGGCTCAATCCATCTTTCTTCTTCTGTGGGGTTCGTACTCTTCTTGACGTGAGTAACCTTGAACATCTCTGGTACAGCTACCGGCCTACCCAACTCTTTTTCCTGCAAATAACATATATAGAATTAGATCTCATTAATCTCCAAAAAGTACTTATCAAAAAAGAAAAAAATTATTTTACTAAATTAAGAAAGTATCCCATTCTTTCCTTCCTAGTAACCTGGCTAATAGCTCCACCAGTGTGCAAAGAGCCTCCCTTTTCTGATGCGCGAGCCATCTTTCCAATCTCACTCCTCTTTTTAAATTTTTCATAAGTACTCCAATGTTTCAGTAACAGAGCCAATCGATCCGGTAACATAAAGTTAGGAATTCTGTTTTCTCTTCGACAATCACAAAATGTGCTAGAAAGCAACTTTGAAGCTTTAAGCTTGAAGTTCACTTGAACGTCATCCTCGTGTTCGGGAGCCCATACATAATATTTCTGTAATAAAAAATTACTAAATATTTATTGTTCAAATGACTAGAGAATTTAAATGTATATGATGTGAATTTAATATATATATATTATTACCTTAAATTCATTGAACATTTGCCCTTGGGTGTTAAGTGGAATCGAACTCCAATTCGGATACACACCATTATAGTGAGTTCCGATGCACTTTAAAATAATCTTTGACATACCCACATCCGGACGTAAGCTGAAATACACGTTCATTGACGAAGTAGAGTAAACAAAAAATAATCAATCAATTAAAATATAAATAGATAAATGAAAGATGAAACATAATTAAATCATACTTGTATCCTAATGGCTCGATGACGAGTCTCCAAAAATTGTCTCTATCGCCTGGCTGAGGACCATGTGCATCTGAGTGTTGGGTGGTGGGAGTATTAGGCTCTGAGCCATTGGATTCAAGGTGAAGATTGGAAAGTCCAATTGATCCACTACTAGTATTCAAACTATTGCACTGACTAGCACTAGCTGATGGTATGTTAGACCCATGACCAAGATGTGAATATCCCTGCAATGTTTGCTAACCTGAACTAGGTAACACAGTGGGTGTAGATATAGTATAACCAGATTGTGGAGCCACATGAGTAGAGGCATTATGTGACTGGTGTGTCGAGTGAGTAGTTGAAACTGAGGCTCTTTCTGAAATATTAACTCAAGAGGGCTCATCAGATATCACGACCCCAGTGGGCCTTCTCATAGCATTGGCCTTAAATTTCTTTTTTGGATTAGCGGATTTTTTTGATTTACCCTTGTATTTATCTACCATCTATATCAATTAAATATAAAGATTAAAACAAAGTAGTGCAAAATAATGTCACAATGTCGAGCAGATATATCAAACAAAGTTATCTTAACATAAGGCTTAATCCAAATAGTCTTTCACAATGTCGAACAAACGTTAAAACTACTAAAATATAAAGTATATTCAAATAAGAATAGCTAACACCAACTAAACATACAAATTGTTATTTATCTTTCACCTGGGACATTTCACTTTAGTTTATGTTTAACTTTTTTGGCTTTTGGAATTGCTTTCAGTTCAAAATGGGCAGACTGAGGTGGATAGGAATTTCCCCAAAATCTATCATTCAAATTGCTTTGGTAATATTATTGAAACTGTTGCAATGTTGTTCAATTTACAAGTTATATTTCAAAGAAGTGGTAATATTGTCCCTAAACTCTTTTTCTCCATTTCCAGTCACAACACTTAGTTTCTGCAAATTCAATGATCAATAAAGGAAATGTGTGTTCACATGTTTTAGAATATCTACCTACATTACTTAAAAATCGATGTAAGAGGCTTACATTGAACTGTAACTTGTGAGATTGAACTCTTTTCTATGTATCAAACTCTGCAATTCTAAGGATTCTTTGACATGACTCATGAACTACTTGTCATTAATTGAGCTAAGTGTCAACACTAGATGGACACAAATCGATCTTGCAAGAAAATCAATTTTGTCATTAATAGGATCAACTAGTGTTGGTACTTATGCTTAACAAATACATTATTCCTAAATTAAAGCTAAATATCAACACTAGATGGACACAAATCGATCTTGCAAGACGCGTTAAAAGTACTAAATAGTCTTTCACAATGTCGAAAAGTTAAAACTACTAAAATATAAAGTATACTCAAATATGAATAGCTAAAAATCCACCAACTAAACATACAAATTGTTATTCATCGTCTTCGGAAGTTTCTTCATCATCTATCCATTCACATGCATCATCTTCAAAAGTTTCCTCTTCATCTATCCATTCATCCTCTTCGAAAGTTTCCTCCTCATCCTCCTCCATATTTGTTGACATATCTAACTCTTCTCTATTAACTTCTTCTAAAATGAGATCAGGATGCTCCAAATTCATTTCTAACTCAACATCCACTACTTGATGAACACTTGATATTTCATTTTGATATGCAACATCCAATTCATTCTCAACTTCCACTCGCCCCATCGGTTTAGTTTTGATTACAACCCACCAATCAGACTTATCCTTACGCAACGGATAAGGAGAATAGTACACTTGCTTTGCATTTGTGCAATATTAAAAGGATAATAAGCCTCATACTTCCTAGTGTGCTTGACTTCAATGATATTATGCAACTTAAGCTCCCTCGTACCTCTTAAAGTTGGATCAAACCACTTGCATTGGGAAAGTACTATTCTTTTGATTGGCCAACCCGAATACTCCAACTATATAATCTCCTGTAGGACGCCAAAATAATCAACATTATTTATTTTAACTAACCCACATTGTTTATTTTAACTTATTTAAACAACTTAACAACTTTTTAACTTTAACTACATTAGTTTTGACTTAATTCCAAAACTAAATTCACTAACTAAACGACATTATTTATTTTAACTTATTTAAACAACTTAACAACTTTTTAACGTTAACTACAATAGTTTTGACTTAATTCCAACAACTAAATCCACTAACTAACCCACATTATTTATTTTAACTTATTTAAATAACTTAACAATTTTTTAACTTTGACTACATTAGTTTTGACTTAATTCCAAAACTAAATTTACTAACTAAACGACATTATTTATTTTAACTTATTTAAACAACTTAACAACTTTTTAGCTTTAACTGCATTAGTTTTGACTTAATTCCAACAACTAAATTCACTAACTAACCCACATTATTTATTTTAACTTATTTAAACAACTTAACAACTTTTTAACGTTAACTAGTTTAGTTTTGACTTAATTCCAACAACTAAATTCACTAACTGACCCACATTATTTATTTTAACTTATTTAAACAACTTAACAACTTTTTAACTTTAACTACATTAGTTTTGACTTAATTCCAAAACTAAATTTACTAACTAAACGACATTATTTATTTTAACTTATTTAAACAACTTAACAATTTTTTAACTTTAACTACATTAGTTTTGACTTAATTCCAACAACTAAATTCACTAACTAACCCACATTATTATTTTAACTTATTTAAACAACTTAATAACTTTTTAACGTTAACTAGTTTAGTTTTGACTTAATTCCAACAACTAAATTCACTAACTAACCCACATTATTTATTTTAACTTATTTAAACAACTTAACAACTTTTTAACTTTAACTACGTTAGTTTTGACATAACTCCAAAACTAAATTTACTAACTAAACAACATTATTTATTTTAACTTATTTAAACAACTTAACAACTTTTTAACTTTAGCTACATTAGTTTTGACTGAATTCCAAAACTAAATTTACTAACTAAACGACATTATTTATTTTAACTTATTTAAAAAACTTAACAATTTTTTAACTTTAACTGCATTAGTTTTGACTTAATTCCAACAATTAAATTCACTAATTAATCCACATTATTTATTTTAACTTATTTAAACAACTTAACAACTTTTTAACGTTAACTAGTTTAGTTTTGACTTAATTCCAACAACTAAATTCACTACTTAACCCACATTATTTATTTTAACTTATTTAAACAATTTAACAACTTTTTAACGTTAACTCGACATTATTTATTTTAACTTATTTAAACAATTTAACAACTTTTTAACTAGTGTTGGTACTTATGCTCAACAAATATATTATTTCTTAATTTAAAACTAAGTGTCAACACTAGATGGACACAAATCGATCTTGCAAGAAAATCAATTTTGCCATCAATAAGATCAACTAGTGTTGGTACTTATGCTCAACAAATATATTATTTCTTAATTTAAAACTAAGTGTCAACACTAGATGGACACAAATCGATCTTGCAAGAAAATCAATTTTATCATCAATAGGATCAACTAGTGTTGGTACTTATGCTTAACAAACACATTATTCCCAAATTAAAGCTTAATATCAACACTAGATGGACACAAATCGATCTTGCAAGAAAATCAATTTTGTCATCAATAGGATCCACTAGTGTTGGTACTTATGCTCAACAAATATATTATTTCTAAATTTAAAGCTAAGTGTCAACACTAGATGGACACAAATCGATCTTGCAAGAAAATCAATTTTGTCATCAATAGGATCAACTAGTGTTGGTACTTATGCTTAACAAACACTCGATGGGCACAAAAAAATTATCACAAAATTAAAGCCAAGTATTAATACTAGATGGACACAAACACATTATTCAAAACAATTGTACTTGAACTTAAGAAATTTAGAAGCACCAACCATATCTCCAACTTTGATGAAAGAAGCAATATAGTCTTGTATCAACTTTTTTACATTTTGAGCTTCCTCAGTTGTCTAGCACGAAAAGTTCTTAAATTAGTTAAATATAAACTTCATATCCAAGAATATTAGTTTTTTTTATATATATATATATATGTGTGTGTGTATTCAAGTTTTAATAAGTTCAAGTTTCAATTCAAGTTCATATCTAATTTCTAAACTTAATTAGTTATATATTCAAGCTAATTAGTTCCAAATTCAAGTTCTAATTTCAAGTTCATATTCCTAATTAAGTTCAATTTATAGTAAATTCAAGTTATAATTAATTATAAGTTCTAATTAAGTTGTAGTTCAAATCTCTAAAATTCTAAATTCAAACTAGCTAGCTAGTGTCCCAACTTCAAACTATTAGTTAATCCTAAAATATCAAATATAATTCAAACTATTAGTCCTAAATTCCAAATTCAAACAAGCCTTAAAATCACAAATTGAAAGTACTCCTAGAATTCAAAAATCAAACTATAGTGCTAAAATCCTAAATTCAAACTACTAGTAGTCCTAAAATCTCAATAATAATTCAAACTAGTCCTAAATTCAAAATTCAAACTAGTCTTAAAATCACAAATTCAAACTAGCCTAAAATCCCAAAATCTAACTAGTGCTAAAATCCTAAATTAAAATTAGCTAGCTATTCCTAATCCCAAATTCAAACTATTAGTCCTAAAATCTCAATAATAATTCAAGCTAACTCAAATAATACCCAAATTCAAACAACTCCTTAAATACCCTAATCAATCTAATCTTACAATTCCAAAATCAAACTAATTAACTCAAGAAATACCGAATTTCAAACAAATCCTAAGATACCCTAATTCAAACTAACCCTAACATTAAAATTTTCAATTCACAATCAACAAACACAAACTAACAATCAAATAATCTCTAATTCAAACTAACAATCAAAAACCCTAAATCATTCACTTACTAACTTACAATCAATCAAACTAACGATCAATAAAACTAAGTATATTAGTACTCTAATTTTGAGATACTTCAACTAAATAGAAACAAAAGTAATCTTTTTTAGAGGTTCTAAAAATTCACCTTGAGTAAGAAGGTCGGGGATGGTGGCGCGAACTGAGAAAGCTAATATGGAGGCGGCGCCGGTCGGGATGGAGGCGGCGCGACCTTCCTCTGCAGCTGCGCGACCGTCCTCTGCTGCAGCGCAACCGTCCTCTGCAGCTGTGCGACCTTCCTCTGCTGCTGTGATGGTGGCGCCGGTCGAGGATGGTCGGGGATGGGCGGGGATGGTTGCCGATGGGGTGGGTCGGGGGTGGGGAGTGAGACTTCACTTAGGTTTTGAGACTTCACTTAGGAATGAGACTTATATTATCACACTTTTTTAAAGAGAATTGTTTAATTTACCGACCATGGGATGTCGATATTTTTTAAAATAATTATCTATATTTAAAAATATTTAATAAATACGGACATCGTGAAGTCGATATTATTTAAATAAAATAATAATTTAAATATACCGACCTAAAATAGGTCGATATTTATTAATTTATTTTAATATAAACTCAGCTCTTGAGGTTGATTTATTAATTAAACATACATACATACAGATATACATAAATTTAATTTATCGATCAAGTTAATTTTATAAATTTAAATTATATAACTCCTAATTATATAAATTTAATTTTATTGATCAACCAAAGTTATATATATAATTTAACTACACATCAACAAAAGTTTAATTTAATAAATTTAATTTATCGATCAAGTTAATTTTATAAATTTAACTAATTATATAAATTTAATTTTATTGATCAACAAAAGTTTATCAATATCAAATTTAATTATATAAATCTCCTTGAATTTATCATCGGTGTTTCTTTAATTGATAATGTATTTCATATCTAAACCACTAGTATATAAGACTTGATTTGTTAAACTACTTGAGGAGTATATAATTAATCAACGTATTTCATACTCCAATAAAGTATCGTTTACATATCATCATAATTAGAAGGTGATCACTACACTTAACATCCATTCAATTAGATCGAACGTATATAATAATACTATCTCACGCGCATTTCATACTCAAATGGATTATATGTTAGCTCTTCACCTCTACATCATGACATCAGATATTAAGTTCATGATTAGACGACAGACTGATAGAATTTGTACATTACTCTAGAAATATAAGTATAATTATCTCCTAATTCAAATCAACGTAGTTTCATACTCTAAATATGGATCATAGATATTTTTTTATGTATTCCACGAATTCTAACTTTTTATTTATAAAAGTATACAAAATTGTTACACTTTTTGAACAATTAATTGTAGGTGTAAAATGAAATTTTAGTATTATGCGCAATAGCAAAATTATGATTATTAATAGGAATATTTTAAACAAACCGACCTCCGGATGTCGCTTTTATTAAAAGTAATTAGATTAATACCGACGTCATGAGGTCGGTATCACATTAAAAAGTAATCATGTTAATTAAATAATATTGACATCGGGAGGTCGGTATTTTATATTAAATTATTTTTTAACGTGTATAAAACCGTCATTCGGAAGATGATTTATTTAAAGTTAATTGAACATATTAATTTATTACATACTATTTAATTTTACCGACTTCTGGAAGTCGGTATTATAATTTTTTTGTTTTTTATGTTACACAAAATCGTCCTCCGGAAGACGATTTAAATAAAATTAAATCAAAATATTTCTCAATTTTGTTTTTATATTTAATTGAGAAAATAATACTGACATCAAGAGGTCGGTTTTTATTGTAATTCATTTTCTGGGAAAAATTCCGACCTCCGGAGGTCGGAATTTGATTTTAAAAGTAATAGATGAAATAAAAATACCGACCTCCGGATGTCGCTTTTAAAAGTCATAGATGAAATAAAAATACCGACCTCCGGATGTCACTTTAATTAATAGTAATTAGAAAAAAATACTGACCTCATGAGGTCGGTATTTTAATTACATACTATTTAATTTTACTGACATTCAGAAGTCGGTATTATAACCGACATCAAGAAGTCGGTTTTTATGCAAAATAACCAAATTCCGACCTCAGGAGGTTGGAATTTTTCCTAGAAATAAAAACCGACCTCTTGATGTCGGTATTATTTTCTCAATTAAATATAAAAAATACCGACCTCATGAGGTTGGTATTTTATATTAATTTATTTTTTACATACTATTTAATTTTACCGACATACGGAAGTCGGTATTATTTGTTTTTTAATATTTAATTGAGATTTATTTGTTTAATACCGACATTAATAGGTCGATTTTTATTGTAATTCATTTTTTCTGGGAAAAATTCCGACCTCTGGAGGTCGGAATTTGGTTTTCCCGCTTTATTTTGCATAAAAACCGACTACTTGTAAATACCGACCTCCGGAGGTCGGAAATTACCGACCTCCATTTGAGGTCGGAAATTTTTAGGTTGGTATTCACTATTTTTTTAGTAGTGTAATGTAATAAATAACTAACGTGACTTACTTATATGACTTACTAACTGTGACTTGTTAAATTCTCTAAGTCTGACTTATATGACTTAATAACTTTCTAATGTAACTTACTTGTGTTATTTACTAACAGTTTGACTGCCTTATGCTTACTAATGTGGCTTACTTATATAACTTACTAACTGTGACTTAGTAACTAACTAACTTACTTTAATCCTAATGTGACTACTAACTATGTCAATGTCTTATGTTTACTAATATGACCTAATACTTACTTTTATCCTATTGCAACTTGCTTATTTCCTATTGTTAGTTATATTATTTACTAGCTTTTTGTAGGTCATTAACATGGTTGAAGTTACCATATACTTTCATCATGGTGGTGAGTGGCTAACCAGTCCAGAACCACATTATGACAAATGATGGTTCATTATTGGAGAGGGTATGATCCTGATCTTATATCTTTTATCGACTTAGTGAATGAGTACACGATAAGTTAGGGTTTGTTGGTGTGCAAGAATTATTGTACTTTCTCCGGTTGGGAAATATTTTGAAATAGTAGGTGATGAATGAGTTAGGACCTTAACATCTTTTATCTCTACTTATTATAAATCTATTCATTTGTTTGTTACTGAGGACTGTGAATTATCTGTTGATGTACCTGATATTGTGATGCATGATGGATCATTTTTACTTTCACCAATTGTTAATGAAGGCACAGACTGTAGTGAAAGTGAAAGTGAAAGTGACAGTAATGATGGAATGATGTTTAGTTGTTCAGATTATGATACAGATGAATTAGAAAATTTTGTTACTAAAAAAAAGGAATATAACTGATAGTTTGCAAGATTATAAGGAGATTGTTAAGGGTATGGCCTTCAAGGACATAGCTGAAGCAAAATAGTTTTGTAAACTTTATGCTCTAGCTAAGAAGGTAGAACTAGTTGTGGTGAAGAATGATAAAAAAGATTTAGGTATACATGTGTTGTTGAAGGTTGTCCATTTTTACTTCTTATTTCTGGGGATCTGACCACTCCTGGTGTTAGTGTCAAAACACCAGTAGATCATATAGAGTGTGGAACAACATATGACAACTCTTTAGTGGATTACTCAACAATAGCTTTGTATTTTAAGGACAAATTGCAAAGTGACCCTAAGTACAAGGTCAAATAAATAAAGGCTGACTTACATATAGTGTTTGAGCTAAATGTAAGTGAGGCAAGGTGCAAGCGAGCCAAAAAGGAGATATTAGAGAGTCTAGATGGTAGCTTTGTAGACTCTTACAATAAATTAGAGGGTTATGCTACTGAATTGAGAAGTTGTAATTCAGGGTCTGACATTGTGATAGATTTGTCTAAAGAGGCACTATCTAATGGTAAGAGAAAATTTCTTAGGATGTATATATGCTTCAAGGAAATGAAGTTGGATTTTAAGTCTGGGTTAAGACCACTTATTGGGTTAGATGGTACATTCCTTAAAGGAAAAGCTAAGGGCCAGGTATTGTGTGTTGTTGGTCAAGACAGTAATAACTCTTTCTACCCTCTAGCTTGGGTTGTGGTAGATAAAGAGACTAAGAGGACTTGTACATGGTTCATGCCACATTTGCAACATTCACTTGAACTTCAAAATGGTGAAGGACTGACATTCATATTAGGTATGCAGAAGGTAATATTAAACTACTAATTTGCACTTTATTTACCTTTGCTTAGTACTGTTTCTTTTATTAATTTTAGTTGTTTTAATTTGATACTTAGGCGCTGCTTGAAGCAGTAAGGACAGTCTTATCTGAAGCTCATCCAAGATATTGTGCAAGGCATATTGAGGCAAATTGATGCAAAAGATGGAGTAAAGGTGAGCTGAAAAAGTTGTTGTGGTAGGCTGCATGGTCATCATTTACAGAGGAGTTTGAGGACCAACTTCAAGAGATCAAGGAAGTTGATGAAGAGGTTGGACAAGATTTAATAGACAAGTATCCTCCCAAATCATGGTGCAGAGCCTATTTAGATACAGTGTGCAAAAATCAGCCTATGGACAATAACTTTACTGAATCATTCAATGCTTGGATACTTGAAGCAAGGTACAAGCCAATTATTGGAATGTTAGAAGACATCAAGGTCAAAATAATGGAGAGGTTGGCAACAAAAGAGGTTGATGTGAGGAAGTGGAAAAATGATGGGTTTAGTCTCAAAAGTGAGTTGTTGTTTATTGAGTATTTGAAGATTTCCAAGGTTTTTAAGGTGAGTGACAATGGGGATAATGGCTATGAGGTCACTAAAGGTGCAGATAGACACATTGTCAACTTAAGAGGGAAAAATGCACATGCAGAACATGGGATCTGACTGGAATTTCATGTCCACATGCAATTAAGGACATGGAGCACAAGAAAATGATACCAAAGAATGAAAATGATTGGTATTATAGTAGGGAGGCAGCCTTGGCAGTTTACAAACACAAGTTACAACCTCTTAGGGGAGAACCATTCTGGAAATGTGATCCTTTGCATGCCATTGAACCACCAGAATTGGTCAAGCTTGTTGGCAGACCTAAGCTTATGAGGGAAAGAGAAAAGAATGAAGCAGTTAAGAGGCAAGGAGTATGGAAGCAAACAAGAAAAGGAAAAGTGATGACATGTAGTAATTGTGGAGAACAAAATCATAATGCAAGAGGATGTGAAAAGGTAATTTTCATTAAATCTTTAACTACATCAAATAATTATTCCATTTTACTATTTAATTCTCTATCTTCTATTATGATCAATAAGGAAAAGCAGGGGAAGCAACCTGCTAAGCAAGGAAAAGAAACTAGTAGGAAAAAAAAAAGGCAGCCTAGGAGAGGTTTAATTGATGAAGATGAAGTTTCTGAGGAAGACATAAATTGCACATCCTCACAACCAACACAAGAGAGTCAATCTGAATATGTTGTTTCTAGCAGCTATTTTCCAGTAGCTGAGGATGATGATGAAGACCCTAGGCTAAGGCCAAGAACAATCTCAGAAGAAGCTTTTCTAACAAGCTTGAGAAAGAGACAAAACTCAGAAGAACCAATTGGAAGTAGAGTAATAGGCTTCAGAGTTGACAAATATGGTGTTAGTGAACCTACAAATCTTCACATAGCACCAATTGGCTTAACTTGGAATTGAAAGGATGCAATTACTACAAACCAGCTACAAAAGTTGAGGCCAAGAAGCGGATGATGATATTGTGTTGGTACTACTATTTTGTATATGTTTGTGCGTTTAATAATGTTAAGGCTAAACTTGTTTTTTGCTATGTTTTGTATAGGTTGATGCCTTAAATGATGTTTTGTGATGTTTTGGTAGTACTATTATGTATAGGTTGATGCCTTTAAGGTTAAACTTGTTTTGGTAGTCTGTTTTGCTTCTACTATTTGTATACGCTGAGTGTATCAGCTAAAACTAACTGACGTTTTGCTTATATACGACCGATGTTTGAATGTTATATATGGCGTCTTTGTTGTGCTTTTGTGCAAGTTTAATATTGTCTTTGTTGTGCCTTTATGCATGTGACGACCCAAGGGTACCCCCTAGACGTAACATGGCAACTTGACCCCGAAGGGGTCTCATACAAGCCCTTAGCATCATAACGTAGGTAATAAAATTAAAACACAGGAAAATTTATAACTTTTACAATCGAAGTCATTTTTCATAAAAATCAAGCGGAAGTCTTCTATACTTTGTCTCAAACCATCTAATACACTTTAGATTGAACTTTTGGGACACATCTCATACAATAGTCTAACACATAAACAATGACATAAAGGAAATAAGGGTTTGTCCTCGAAGCTATGAGGACTCACCAATTCTTCAACTCTTCTTGATCCTTGGAAACCTAGCCTTCAAGCAACTCAATCTCCGAAACCCTAAATTTGATTAGAATGTAAGCAATATGCATTAGTACAAAATGTAGCAAGTATGATAGCTTGCACAACACCATAAGAGCATCTCAAAATGGTTAGTCAACATAAGACATAAGCATAAGAGATAATAACATAGTCATAGCATAATCATCATAGTCATAACATAATCATTATAGTCATAGCATAATCTCCGACATAGGCATCATATAATCATAAGTCAACATAAGACATAGTTAATGAGCATAGGAGATAAGTCATAATCATAATAATCCAAGTCTTCAACATGAACATCATGTAAGCATAATTGACTCTTAATCATCTCTACCATAATAGAACCATTCTCACGTAACATCAAAAGCATACAAGTGCAAAGCATGAATAGCATATCATAATACCACCCAAGCGAAGTATCATTTTTTGGTTATCTTAATCATAGTCTATATGTATGGTCAACTCTTAAGCTTCTTTAACATAAGGGAACTATACTCCTAAGTAACCTCAGAGCACACTTGTGCAATGTATGAAAGGCATCCCATACTACCCTTCACACTAAGCATAACCTTGAAGTCATCATAGTCATATTTACCCTACTTTGGTCTCACTATTAACTTGCTTCATAAAGACAAGTGAACTATCACCTTAGTCAATCATATCACGTCAAGGAAGGCAACTATAGCACAATCATATCTAAGCATACATCATATAAAAGAAAACATCTCATGAGTCACCTTAAGGCAAGCTTGTGCCATGCATGAACAAGACCCCATAATCCTACCTATGTTAAGCTAGACACTTAGGTTCATCATTCATGTTCATCATCTCTTAACATCATAAAGACAAGGGTAATCACCTCTTAGTCATGCATGAAGTGGAGAGGTATCTAGACCTACTATCCAAGCTAGTTATGCTCATGTTCATAAATGCAAAGGGGTGTCACCTCAAGGCATAAATGTTTAGTTCATCATGAAGTACAAGGAAAGTCACCTCAAGCCACACATATCATGGAATCATAAAGACAAAAGTACTCACCTCTAGTCATGCATATCAATGAATCATAGGTATTCACCTTCATGTTCATTATTAGACGAATATAGGTATTCACCTCCATATTCATTTTAAGGTAATATACGTATTCGCCTCCATATCCATTTTAATGTGTAATGTAGGTGCTCTCCTCCACATCACCACATAAGGATCATAGGTAATCGCCTCCATGACCAACATAAAGGCAAATGGGTAATCACATCTTGCCTTGGGAATAACACATATATGAAGGGTAATCACCTCACACTCCTCATAACTAACTAATAAGGAATAAGGGAACTCACCCCACATTCTTATCATGCAAAGGTCATTTAGGGAAAACACCACAAGCCTCATCACATCTTAGAGTCCAAGGACTTAGATTCATTTTAGGTGAGAAAATCTTTCAACCTAGAATCATTCTATCTGAGAGCACCTTTCATGTCATATCATGTTCATGCATAATGTCATGTCTAGAATTCTACATTAGACATGGATACTGTCATAACTCAAGTGAATCTATCACTTTGTGCACTTAAGCATTCATAATGTAGATTAGGTAGGTATAGGCCTTCTACCACAATTCTATACTTTAATCTTCTAATCTCACATATAGACTTTACTCTCAAAGCCTTAACATTCATAGTTGCATCATATTGGATTTACCTTCAAACCCTATTGATCAACATTCATTACTACAAGCCTTACATTCAAGCTTTACTTCTTGCAACATTCATTCATACCTAGATTTCAAGGTATTCTAATCATATTCATTATTACTAGGTGATTCTAGTCATAATTGATCATAAAGGTTCAATTCTAACTTTACATGTCAAGATTCATCATATATAATAGAGTCTAGTTCAATTCATGATTATATGTTCCTAACTTTGAACAATTACTACACATGACATTGATTTAGGAAGATCACTCATGAACCTTTAATTTCACCTCTAATGGCATAAACCCACAAAATATCACATTCATCAAATAGACTAGGGTTTACCATAGATATCACATGAATTCATCATCATATCACAATTCCATGTCAATACAATCATAATTAGGTATTATCCACTAGATTGGAATCATACCTAAGCCCTACCCACAATGTAAGATCAACCCTAGCTAGAATTAGGTTTTTGACTTCACAATTGGGGGAAAATTAAGGGGGTTCTATGGGAGAAGAACCCATAGATGAATAAGCTAAACATACCTCTTTTCAAAGCCCTAAGCAAAGCTTGAATCAATGGTGCATTTCGACCCTAGTTGCTGCCCTCTTCCCTTCTCTTCTTCTTCTTCTTCTTCTTCACTTCTAGAGAGAGGAATTTTGAAGAGTATTTTGGGCGTTTTTAGATGAATGAGTTAATGACTTAGTTTAAGGTCTTATTATGTATTTATAAGGTGGATTTTTAACTAATTAACCGACCTCCCTAATCCATAACTAATTACTAACTTAACCCTTAAACACTTGACTTAAAACTAAAAGTTGAAATCTGCTCATGACCTACGACCCTCCACCTACGGATGGTAGGTGGATCTACTGGACGTCACTCACCTCCGTAGGTGAGGTCTGCAACTGAAAAAGTGCAGGCCACTGCAGGCCTTGACCCACGACCCCCACCTACGGGGTGTGGGTCCACCTACGGCCAGTAGGTGGCCAAACGTAGGTGACACTTTTTTGATAGCTTTTTGGGCTGTTTTGAGGTCCTCCACAAGGACCCCTTAGGTGGTCCATGGGGGGTCGTACCTTGACGCCCTAACCCCTAAACCTCTATTCTAAGTACGGGAGTCGCTTTTATGAGTTTTAACCCTCATATAACACTCCAAAACTCTTACGAAAGGCTCTAGAATTCACTAGTTCGACTTACTAATTTTCGGGGTGTTGCATTATCTCCCCATTTGGATCATTCATCCTCGAATGACGATTCCAAACACTTCTTAAAGTCACAACTCTAAACTAACAGTCTATCATGCATGCACTACATCTAAATGTACACAACCAAGCAGGAAAACTTCAATTCAAAACTAAACTCATTCAATGCAACACAAGGGAGTAGGAGCTACTTCTACCAACCGAAAATGCATGAAATTCTATATCTCACTCATTTTCAAGGAGGAACTAACATCTCCTAACTAAATCATGCTCAACACACACTCATGGAGGCTAAATGCAATTTACTCTCAAAGAGCATTTTTTTTCAAGGAGGAATCTTTCAACTCCAAAACTAGGGCATGCTCATAATCAACTCATGAAGTCTATATGCAAATCTACTCAATGCACTACAACGTGAGGAATACAATGCATATAAGTCATTTCTAACAAGACCTAGGAATTTTCATGAACATGCATATTAAGAAGTCATGGTAACACACAAATCACACATGGCTTCATATATAAAAGCAAACCAAGAGAAACTTAAAGTCTCAAGCTCTTAAATGCTAAGGAGGAACACAAGGAAGAAAGATGAGGATATTGGGACTTCTCATTGGCCCTAGGCCTCCCAAGTAGCATCCCCAACTAAACCCTTAAAAGATCACTCCTACACTTCATGGAACAACTTTCTTGTTCTTCTATTTCTTAACTTGCCGGTCTAAGACTTCTATTGGTACTTCTAATTTAGAGAGGTTCTCGTTAAGAAACTAACTCACAAACAACCTCACTAACACCACTCAAGGTGAAAATTTCAAGTAAACCTAACTCATAAACATCAAGTACAGTCAACGACTTTGCTATCTAAGCACATTATCTCCCCCTTGGGAGCAAGCCTATACAAACTATTTTAAGCAACACTTATATCAATTCTAAGGTCAGAGTAGGTCATCACTAAGCTTTCACATACATCACACAAGGTGATTCTAAACCATGGTAAATTACACTTCTACCCTTTTTATAGGAGTTTATTCACTCAACCCATTTAGGCATTATTTAAACACCTTATTCAACCAATCTATCAACAAACCTCAAAACCCATCATGACTAAGTCGGGTTCTACCATCAACTAACATAACCACACCAAAAACCTTGCTAGATAGGCACACTATCTTCCTTTTGGGAGTAAGCCTACACAAGTTCTTCTAAACCTCTTTCATAACATAAAGGAAACAATGAAGCATCATTCATACTAAAAATAACATCAAAGTCCAACATAATAAGTCACCAAAGACAAGAAATTCGAAAATTTACTAAAGCATAAAACACATACCGGAAGGGACATGAGGAGATCACTCTTGATCTTCTCTAGATTGGAGAGTTTAAGATATATTCTTCTTTGGAGCCTTGCCACCCAAACCAAGTGGATTAGAGGAAGGGTAGGGTTGGGACCTACGACGACTATCCTCTTCATTTCTAGCAATCTTAGGACAATGCCTTATCTTGTGACCCAACTCACCACAACCAAAACAGATATTAAAGCCCGCTAAGCATTCACCCTCATGCTTTCTATCACACTTACTACATCCCGGTAATAGAATCTCACTACCCTCTTCTTGAGACTCGGAGCTAGACACCCTCTTTTGGTTAAACTTAGGAGTACTTGAGGGCTTTGCTCGGGGAACTTTTGTCTAAACTTAGGGCGACCATGTCCATCAGACTCATCATCCAAGGACTCATCATCATCCAATTTAGACCTCTCTTTCTCCTTAGGTTCTTTCTTAAGTTTTGACTCTTCCATTCGTTGGGAAAAACCCATAAAATGTGAGATATCCATATCATTTATACGCATTGCCACACGACATTCATTTTCTACCAATTCGGATACTCCCATCATGAAATGGTTCATTTCTGCCCTTGGGTTCTCCACTAAAGTTGGAGCATACTTAGAGAGTTGAGTAAACTTTAGGGAATACTCTTGAACACTCATGCTACCTTGCCTAAGGTTCATAAACTCTTGCATCTTAGCCTACCTCAACTTTAGGGGAAGGAACTTATCAAGGAATGCCTTCTCGAACACATCCCACTCTATAGGACCCACTTCTATCGGTCTACTCCCCTTCCATAGACCATACCATATTTGAGCTAACCCTTTCAATTGGTAAGCGGCTAACTCCGCTTTCTCTACCAAGGTCACCCCCATGATATCAAGAATCTTGGACATCTCATCTACAAACTCATTAGGGTCTTCCTCCACCTTGGAGCCATGAAACTCCGAAGGTTTCATCTTAAGGAACTCTCTCACTCTCAAGGCTGCGGGATTCATATTAGGGTTCACATGTTGCCCAACATCCCTATTGGCTTGAGCCGTCACAACTTTAACCAATAATTGCATAGAGGACCTAAATTTTGCATGAGTCACATTCTCCACTATAGGGTCAATTGGAGCTTGAGAAGGATCTTGGGGTGGAACTTGGAGAGGAACCTCTTGATCCACATTTCCTTCCTCATTTCTCCTAGCATTAGCCCTTGTATTAGCCATACCCATAAAAATCATAGGGTACGAATTAGGAGAAGGACCTACTAAAGCCAAATTCTATGGCACGACTTAGAGAATGAAGAAGTGAAGTTTCCTAAGCATCTAATAGCATCCTATTCATAAATGTGACGCGCTTCCCATTTATGAACAAGACTCTACTAGACTTGGTTTGAGACAATCCTAGAACCATTCTAAACCTTGTGCTTTGATTACAAAGTTTGTCACGACCAGGGGTACCCCCTAGAGGTAACATGGCGTACTTGACTCCAAAGGGGTCTCATATAAGCCCTTAGCATCATAACATAGGTAATAGGATTAAAACACGGGAAAATTTATAACTTTTACAATCGAAGTCATTTTACATAAAAATCAAGCGGAAGTCTTTCTATACTTTGTCTAAAACCATCTAATACACTTTAGAATGAACTCTTGGGACACATCCCATATAATAGTCTAAAACATAAAGAATGACATAAAGGAAATAAGGGTTTGTCCTCGAACCTATGAGGACTCACCAATTCTTCAACCTTCTTGATCCTTGGAAACTTAGCCTTCAAGCAACTCAATCTCCGAAACCCTAAATTTGATTAGAATGTAGGCAATATGTGTTAGTACAAAATGTACCAAGTATGATAGCTCGCACAACACCATAATAGCAGTCAACATAAGACATAAACATAAGAGATAATAACATAGTCATAGCATAATCATTATAGTCAAAACATAATCATCATAGTCATAACATAATCTCCAACATAGGCATCATATAATCATAAGTCAACATAAGACATAGTTAATGAACATAGGAGATAAGTCATAATCATAATAAGTCAAGTCTTCAACATAAACATCATGTTAGCATAATTGACTCTTAGTCATCTCTACCATAATAGACCCATTCTCAAGTAACCTCGAAAGCATACAAGTGCAAACCATGAATAGCTTCCCATAATACCACCCAAGACAAGTATTCCTTTTTGGTCATCTTAATCATAGTCTATATGCATAGTCAACTCTTAAGTTTCTTTACCATAAGGGAACCATACTCCTAAGTAACCTCAAAGCACATTTGTGCAATGCATGAAAGGCATCCCATACTACCTTTCACACAAAGCATAACCTTAAAGTCATCATAGTCATATTTACCCTACTTTGGTTTCATTATTAACTTACTTCATAAAGACAAGGGAGCTATCACCCTAGTCAAACATATCATGTCAAGGAAGGCAACTATAGCACAATCCTATCTAAGCATACTTCATATAAGAGCAAGCATCTCATGAGTCACCTTAAGGAAAGTTTGTACCATGCATGAAAAAGACCCTATAATCCTACAAATGCTAAGCTAGACACTTAGGTTAAGCATTCATGTTCATCATCTCTTAACAGGGTAATCACCTCTTAGTCATGCATGAAGTGGAGAGGTATCTAGACCTACTATCCAAGCTAGTTATGCTCATGTTCATATTATGCAAGGGAAGTCACCTCAAGCAACACATATCATGGAATCATAAAGACAAGGGTACTAACCTCTAGTCATACATATCAATGAATCATAGGTATTCGCCTCCATGTTCATTATTAGAAGAATATAGGTATTCGCCTCCATATTCATTTTAAGGTGATATAGGTATTCACCTCCATATCCATTTTAATGTGTAATGTAGGTATTCGCCTCCACATCACCACATCAGGATCATAGGGAATCACCTCCATGACCAACATAAAGGCTAATGGGTAATCACCTCTTGCCTTGGGAGTCACACATATATGAAGGGTAATCACCTCACACTCCCCACAACTAACTAATTAGGAATAAGGGAACTCACCCCACATTCCTATCATGCAAAGGTCATTTAGGGGAATCACCACAAGCCTCATCGTATCTTAAAGTCCAAGGACTTAGATTCATTTTAGGTGAGAAAACCTTTCAACCTAGAATCATTCTATGTGAGAGCACCTTTCATGTCATATCATGTCCATGCATAATGACATGTCTAGAATTCTACATTAGACATGGATACTGTCATAACTCAAGTGATTCTATCACTTTGTGCACTTAAGCATTCATAATGTAGATTAGGTAGGTATAGGCCTTCTACCACAATTCTATACTTTAATCTTCTAATCTCACATATAGACTTTACTCTCAAAGCCTTAACCTTCATAGTTGCATCATATTGGATTTGCCTTCAAATCCTAGTGATCAACATTCATTATTACAAGCCTTACATTCAAGCTTTACTTCTTGCAACCTTCATTCATACCTAGATTTCAAGGTATTCTAATCATATTCATCATTATTAGGTAATTCTAGTCATAATTGATCATAAAGGTTCAATTCTAACTTTACATGTCAAGATTCATCATATACAATAGAGTCTAGTTCATATGTTCCTAACTTTGAACAATAACTACACATGACATTGATTTAGGAAGATCACTCATGAACCTTCAATTTCACCTCTAATAGCATAAACGCACAAAATATCACATTCATCAAATAGACTATGGTTTACCATAGAAATCACATGAATTAATCATAATATCACAATTCAATGTCAATACAATCATAATTATGTATCATCCACTTGATTGTAATCATACCTAAGCCCTACCCACAATGTAAGATCAACCCTAGCTAGAATTGGGTTTTTAACTTCACAATTGGGGGAAAGCTAAGGGGGCTCTATGGGGGAAGAACCCATAGATGAATATGCTAAACATACCTTTTTTCAAAGCCCTAACAAAGCTTGAATCAATTGTGCATTTAGACCCTAGTTTTTGCCCTTTTCGCTTCTCTTCTTCTTCTTCTCTTCATTTCTAGAAAGAGGATTTTTAGAGAGTATTTTGGGGGTTCTTAGATGAATGATTTAATGACTTAGTTTAGGGTATTATTAGCTATTTATAGGTGGTTATTTAACTAATTAACCGACCTCCCTATGCCCTAACTAATTACTAACTTAACCCCTAAACTCTTGACTTAAAACTAAAAGTTGAAATCTGCTCATGACCTACGCCCGTCCACCTACGGATGGTAGGTGGATCTACTGGACGTCACTCACCTCTGTAGGTGAGGTCTGCAACTCAAAAAGTGCAGGCCACTGCAGGCCTTGACCCACGACCCCCACCTACGGGGTGTGGGTCCACCTACGGCCAGTAGGTGGTCAAACGTAGGTGACACTTTTTTGATAGCTTTTTGGGCTGTTTTAAGGTCCTCCTCAAGGACCCCTTGGGTGGTCCTTGGGGGTTCGTACCTTGACGCCCTAACCCCTTAGCCTCCATTCTAAGTACGGGAGTCGCTTTTACGAGTTCTCACCCTCATACAGCACTCCAAAACTCTTATGAAAGGCTCTAGAACTCACTAGTTCGACTTACTAATTTCTGGGGTGTTACAGTGCAAGTTTAACAGTGTATATGTTTATCCTTTGTGCAAATTGGTTTGTGACTTTTATGTTGACAGTTTAATAGTGCCTTTGTGCAAGTTTAATAACACCTGAAAACACACATTTCACAAACAATGGTAAGACAAGCTTTCATTTCATTTTCAGATTCTCTAAATACAAGGAAAACATAAGACTTTTTAAAGTTGATTTAACATGTGTTAGTAAAGCACTTGAAGTCAGTCACCAGCAAACTTTATGGCAATACTAGAAACTTTATCCATCTTCAACATAATGACTAATATAACACCTCTAGATACTAGAAACTTTATGGAAAAAGACACAAAATAATGTTCCAAGCCAACTAGAAATTCACAATACGTTTGAAGCAAATAGCTACACTAAATAATGGTCAGCACTTGAAAATTACATTCAATACACATCTTTCTTATATAATAACACAATTCAAAACATAATATTCACTAATACATAGGAATACTTGAAATAACTAACACATGAAATCTACAAATACTTGAAATAACTAACACTTGAAAACTACAATTCAACAACATATATTCCTCATGCTACACAACAATTAATCACTTGAAAATTGCAACAACAAATACCACAAACAAAGTAAATGATGATATACACAACATCTTCAACTTCAACACTTTCGCTTTCAAATTTCTTGATTTATTCACCTCAAAGTAGTTTAAACTCTCTAAATTAGCCATTTTTTTGTTTAAATTGTCTCTTTCAATCTTAACTGCATTCAACGACTCTCTCAAATTCTCCATTTTCAACGTAGCAACTTCCAATTTAGACTTCAGTAAATTAACTTCAATTGAAGAATTTCCTGAAGAACTATCTACCGATCTCCAAAATCCACAATTTTCAATCCGATAAAAATAACAGAGAAGAACTCATAATCACCAAAATACAAGCAGAAATCATATTAATTTACATTTAACAAAAAACGTACCTTAGGTTTAGAATATCTATAAAATCTTCATCCGGGGTTCAATGGAGTCCTTGAAGTGAAACAACGAGACATTTCACCACAAAAACAAGTCATCATCATGGAGTTACTAATTAAATCACAAGTACTTTCAAACATGGTTTTAGGTCTGATTTAAGGGAGACGACATATAGATGAAAAATTGACTAAGAAAATATGACGAACAAACGATGGAATCAATGAACACACGGTGGAATCGACCAACAAACTATGAAATCGACGAACTTTACTGATGAAGGCTAGGGTTTATGAGATACGAAAGTGACTTAGGATATTTGGGTCTTTTAATTTTGATTTTAGAGGGTATATTTTAGATACAAATCAGGTGGATATTGGGTTATGGGGCGGGTTCTTAGTTTATGGGTTAAAAGCAATGGTCAACCGGGTAGTTTCTTAGGATTTAGCCACATGTACAGAATGAGGGTGTCGTTAGTGAGAGGGGCATATGTGCATCGATAATTGGACGGCAGGGGCTGAGATGGACAAAAAGTATAACGAAGGGCATAGATGTACCATTCATCAAAGTTCGGGGGTATATTTGTCCTTTTTCCCTTTAAAATATGAATCGAATAGAGTATTTTACCCATTTTTGTTCAACTCATTTTCGACTCGACAACTCATTTATTGGGTGATAGTTGATGCATTGAGTGGAAGATCAATAAGAATGGGTAGTTTGTCATTTGTAGTTGTTGAGGAGCATCCTTTGGCTAAGGACATTTTTGACTAACCAATTTGAGATGAACATTTTTTAGCCTAGCCGGGTACTTGCTTGTGTTGGCCCTATATTAAGGCTCAACAATATTGTCACGCTATGAATTCATGTGATTGGCACCCAAACTCTATTCGACTTAGCAAATCTATTTATCTAATAATCCCTACTCATGCACCTGAATTATAAAGAGAAAAGTTTTTTGAAAATCTCGAATCTTTTAAGTTTTGCAAATCATGCATGATTTCAATTGTTAAATCAATCACATCTTATTTTAAATGAAATGTTTATAAAAGTAACAATTCAAAAGAAATACTATCATTTATGAAATCTATATAACAAGAATTAAGCCAGTCAATCGAGACATGCCCCGATGACTCAAAGAACATAACAATCTAAGCTTCATGAGAAGTAAGTAGAGTCTCACAAACGGTATCTATTGAAAGAGATGAAATTGTACTAACTGCATAGCTCGAAATGATCAGCACGTAATTCTAAAATAAAAAATAGAATTGTCAAAGGCATAAGCTTCACATGCCTTGTATACAATTGTTTTCCCCAAAAATGAGACAAGATTCAAAGAAATCAATATAAGAAGGAAGCATTTATATAAGTTAGATAGTAAAATGAAATATCAAAGTAAAATACATTAAAGCTTAATCAAAATCATGTGAAATTTTTTCTTTGTATCAGGAGCACTATACCACAATGACATAAATAGAAACAACAGTGTGTTTGGAATGAAAGAAATATTTTTTGAAAAATATTTTTCAATTCATTCATGTTTGGTAGGCTTAAATATTTTTCAAATCAACTTATTTTCCTCAAATATAAGGGAAATGACTTTCCTTTCAAAGTTAAGGAAAACATTTTCCAAAATTCTCCTCCAACCTTGAATTACAATCTTTTTTCTCACCCACCTCGTACCCGACCCCCCCCCCCCCCCCCCCCCCCCCCCCCCCCCCCCCCCTTCAAAAAAAATTTAAAATCTTTTTTAAAAAAAAAAATAATTTATTTTGTCTCAACCCCGGTCCTCCTACCCCCCAAATCCAGCCCTTCCCCAACCAAAAAAAATTAACAACTTAAAATTATTTTCAAAAAATAGTTCAAAATTCTAAAAATTTTGATAGTTTTATCTCGCCCAACCCCCTAACTACCCCTACCCCCGCCCCCCACAAAAAAAATTAGAAGTTTGTTTTTGAAAAAAATTAAAAATTTCAAATTTTCATTTTCTTTAACTCACACCTTTCCCAACCTCGTACCGTCCAGCCCCCTCCCCACCAAAAACAAAATAATTAAAGTTTATGTTTAAAAAATATTTTTAAAATTTCAATTTTTATTTTTTTTGAACCCCACCTCACCCCGACCCCCACCCCCTGCCAGCCTCCCTATGAAAAAATAATAATTTAAAAGTTTCTTTTTGAAAATTTTTTTTTTTTTTACCCCCGACCCCTC
>NC_064289.1:36469201-36494239 GCF_019186545.1 Solanum stenotomum | reverse complement strand
CCCCCCAACCCCCACACACAAAAGAAATTTAAGATTTTGTTTTTTTAAAAAAAATTAAGTCTCAATTTAAAAGTTAGGTCTCGAGTCGAGTGTGATTAAATTCCGATTGGAAAGTTGGGATCAAAATTTCAATTTGAAAGTCAAATTTTGGGTCTCGCAACGATTGTTGGTTGTCGAGATTGGATCCGAATTGAAAAGTCGGGTCTTGATTCGAGTATTGAAGTCAAAACCCGGATTGATGGATAGTATTCAGGTTCCAAGTTAGATCTCAAGGACAAATTTCATATATGTCGTCAGGGTTGTGTCCTAGTTTGCATGTGAGGTCATGTCATAGATCGATTATCGAGATTGATTTTCGGATCAAAATTATTTTCTAGTCTCTAGTAAAAATAAAAGATATTATCTTTAAAATGTTTTTCATTCACAAACCAAACACTAAAAATATATTTTATTCACCAACCAAATATGAAAAAATAAATCAGAAATCCACTTGTTTTCCGAGAAAACATTTTCCTTTCGTACAAAACACACCTAGGTGATCAACCTAGACACAAGTATTCTTCAAATAAATTCATAACCTCAAACAACTCTATTTTTATCAAACTGACTATATCATTTGGCACAAAAATCAAGTGTAAAACCTTGTCAATCAAGTGTAGCTAAAAATAATAATTGGCGTGAAATAAAAAAAATGTTCTTTAAATTTTAATAATTTAACTCTCGGATTTACTCCAAATAAGCTTAAAATTAAAGCACAAATTTCATGTATCATAAAATACAACCTTCAAACATCAATTTTTCAATGCCACAAATCTAACAAAACTCATTTTGTAATAACAATGATTTGGCACTACTTTCAAGACCCATATGATTTAAACTCATTTTTTTGTATTGGATTTCAAGACTCACTTCTTCAAAGCATTATATTTCAATTACTATAAATCAGAAAACATACTATTATGCAACAACTTAGAAAAAGTGAAGCAAAGCTTTGCCTGAAGTTGCCTTATATTAGGTGTCAGTTCTATTTTATTTTATTTTAAAATGGGTACATGTTAAATGGATGCATACCCTGAAATTTTTACATAACTCTATTATATAAAAATAATACATGTTAAATGGATGCATACCCTGAAATATTTACATAACTCTATTATAAAAAAATAATATAAGAATAAGAAGAGCAGAAGTAGCAACACACATTAGAACCCAACGCCATGTTTCTGTTGTCGTTTTTATGATTCACCTTCAGGGCTTACCAGTAGAGGATATGACTGACTCGGCTTGATTTTATGTCAAGCCAGTCAGTCATATGAGATCTGCTCACAATCCACTGATAAATTCCAGCACCACCTCATCAAACCATATAAACAAAGGTATCAAGAAACTTGAGGTTTCCAAATAACAAAAATACACTAAGTAAACCTTTCTACAAATTTCATCTGTTTAAGATTACTCTTATCTAGCAAGAGTCTATTAAGAATGAATAAAATAAACAATCTAAAAATGACTGGGAGGGATACACAAACTCTATCCTCTACAAATTTTCAAGTTAAATCTCTGCCTACTGTTCTTAGATTGACAGACAAGTCCATTTGAGAAAACCTATTGAATATAGATACATTTGAAGCAGCAAAGACGATAAACAGGCTGAAGACACTATGGAATAAACAAAATGATTTTCAGATCTTAGAATCAAATAAGATACAACAGAAGAAGATATATATCTTCTCATACAATAATGAGGCAACTCAACCAACACTAGCTAGACCTTGGAAGAGCTGAGATGGGAAAAAGCAGCTTTACCTCTTCTTGTGGAAGCAATACACTAAATCTCTTGGTCATTGTTATTCTTCAACATCGTCAGTGGCCTGGCGCCCAATATCTGAATTTCTAGTGGTGACATGCTTCTTTTGCTTCCTGCTCTTTGCTTTCTTGGCTTTCATTCGGCGTTTTTTCTCATTTGCATCAACCCAAGCATAATCAGAAGGTATGTGGAAAGGGTCAATCTCTTCACGGAAGCTGTGGCTTTCACTGTCGCTAGATTGGCCACCGTGACTTCCCCTCATCCATGAAATCCATGATGCAGAGCCATCAGATTGCTTTGATTTAGCATCTTGGAAATGTGCAGGGCTTGAAGGAGGCGTTGAGAACTCCTCCACTGGCTGGAGCTCCTCAAACTTGGTAAAAGTAACAAGAACACGGATGGTTGGAACAATAGGAATAGCCACCTGAGATGCAGCAGAATATAATGAGTCTACGCGAAACTCCATCATACAGTCAGATGTGAATTAAAGAGATCTAGCATCCTAGCATATCTTTCAATACAAGGTCACAACAGACAAATAAACCCCCAATTCTCACACCCTAATACTCCCCCTATTCCATATTTAATTAAATTTGTGAGGCAATGCACATTTATTAAGAAAAACATTCAAAATCATAATTTAAACCATACTTTCCACTATTGTCCTTTGTGAAATCATAAATGTAACTTTATAAGTAGTGTAATTTGTCTCCTAGAAAATATCAAACTTCATTAAAGGAAAGGGCAAATATGGAAAGAAGTTCAAACATCCATCTTGAACTTTGAACAATTCAATTATTTTGAACAATGAAAAAAGCCCCAAAAATTCAGTTAATATGGAATAGAGGGAGTATAATAATGGCAAATATCTAAAGTACTGTGTTTTTCTCAAAGATCTAAAAGTCATTTTTAATTGCTAGAAACATACTAGGATAAGAGTATGACCATCACCCAGAAATTCTGTCTGAAATTGATGATCTGAGTTTTTAATCTAGTTCATTGAAATTGAACTATTTTTAAGGTTCTAATGTTAGGAAATTCACAAGCCAACCCCTACCACTACTTAACTTTAAGCTAGAATGGTAATTCACAAGCCAAGCCCTACAACTCCTCAACTTTATGCTAGAATTTACGTTACTAGCCAAGAATGTCAAGAAATAAGTACTCTATTTCATTTAATAGAAAGTTGTTTGATTGAACACAAAATTTTAGAAAGAAAGACAGACTTTTGGCACATACCAAAAGTACCCTTCGGATTTGTGGTCTTAAACATGTCATGGCATTTTTATGGTATAAGAGCATGTCATGATGGGTAAAAAAGTTTATCATTAAAGAGCTTTCAAATATAGAAATGGGTCAGATTATTAGAAACAAACTAAAAAGAAAACAATGTCATATAAAATGGAATAGAATGAGTATTTATTAAAGAGGACAATCAAGTACACTAAGCTCCCACTATGCACAGAGTCAGAGGAAAGACCGAATCATAATAGATTTATCTTATGCAGTTGTTTCCACGGGCTGAGCCCTGGACTTCATGGTACACAGCAACAACTTTTATTATTACACCAAGGCTCCTCTTCAACAAAAATTATTAATCTCACTAAATATTCATGTAGCAATAAATATAATCTTCAGATTCCAACTTTCGAAAAATAAGTAGTGCTCTGTAATACATCTGAAGAATGTTCAACCCATGTCTATGCATGTTGCAAGGACAAGATTTCTAGATTATTAGTAATATTCCACATGACCAAGCAATCCCCTCTTTATTTATGGAAATTGGTACAACATTTTGTCAAAACTTAGGGTAGGAATCACGCAACTCATGCGCAGGCCAAGATAAGAATGGACAATCTTTAGACCTTTTCTGGTAATCATAAAAAGCCTCAACATTCCTTTTTAAGAAAATAAATAAATCCTTCACGAAAAGAAATCCTCAACATGTATGATCCACATATGACCTCAAATAGATGTCATTTTTATCCTCAAGTTGTAGGTAGTCCTCTAAATATCTACCATAGCTTTTGTCTTGAGATATCAAAATGCTAAAAAAAATTTGACAAAGGTAACAGTTTTGTGTATTAATCTTCAACACTAAAGGCTGGGATCCCAAATTTACATCATGGAGCTACATACAGTTGCGAGTACTCAAAACAAAACAAAACTAGAACCTACTACAACTTACAAAGAACCTAGGATATCTATAACAACTATAGGATCATCTACATACTCCAAACTGCACCAATAGCAAAAAGTGATTATGCAATTCGTTTTGATCCTGTGTAAGGGACTACTAATACTCTCAAAGCATCTCATATTTCTTTCCTTCCATATGGTCCAACAAATCACTGGTGGGACAATTCTCCATCTGCTTTGGTCTGTACTGCCACTGCCTTCAGTGTTCCAGCTTTCTACTAAATTTTATCTCTGATTTCTCTGTGGTTTAAGGTCAAAGTATCCAACCCAATATTGATTGACCAAATCCAGTACGTATCCCACACCCATAATAGTGCTGGCGTCATGACAACACAGGTGCAGCCCCACGAATGAAGAGTATGTCCAACTTGGACCTCTATCGACAACGCAAACGTGTTACTCAGTATACATGCTACTTTCAAATCTCTACTGTTGCATATATACATGCTGGAGGGAGAACTGTTTAAACTAATAGTAGTTGTAAGGAAATATTGGAGTTCCATTTTTCATGTTGAGACAACCATTCCACAAGACTGTCCTTACAGAAATACCTAATTACTCTTCTCCTACTTTACTTATGCGTGAAATACAGATAGTTCAAGTTTTAGCAAGTTCATAGTGTGTTTTTAACAACTTATACAAAAGACCATAACTACCTAGGTCCGTCACCGAAACTGAAACTATTTCAGCACAGCCCTACTCCTTTATTTTCTCAGAATTCAAATGGGCAGGTGGCCTCATTTTTCTTTTAATAATAATAGAAGCGCAATTATCATACAGGATAGGAACATCCATTTTATTTCCAGTTCTGCTCATTAAACCTCTTCTGTTCCTCGGAGATACACTTTATCCGTGGAGGAATAGAGAGAACATAACATAATTTGATTGTTAACAAGGTCTCCCCAGTCTATTAAAAAGTAACTATATTTCTTTCAGGAAGAATGAACCTATCACAAAAAAACCTGAGAACAAAAGCGATTTGTCAGCAATAAAAAATTTAAAAGGAAATGTGGGGAAAAAATACACAGTGACATCTGTATAAATATAGAATTCAGTAGGAGGAAAGAATGTGTATATCAGGAAAAAAATTGGAAAGGCCAAGGCTCCAAAAAAGTAGTTTTTTCTACCTCGTGCGCAATGTGAGAAGCAACCTTCAACGTGGATAATATGAAGAAGAGGATGCAAATTGTTGAGAGCTACTATTTCTTGTAAGAAGTATAGGAAGACACTCCTATCGCACTTGAACTTTACACACTTATGGACCTTGATCTTCTCTATGCTTAACATTCTTGGGTGCAACGAAGTAAGGTAGGTAAAGCAATGTAGAATTCATCAAGAGGAAGGCAGTTTAGAGAACAACATTATGTCTCTTTCAGCCTCTCTGGAGTGAAAGAAATAAGAGATTGTTTCACCATAACAAGAATGTGCCAAAAGTATCAAAAAATCATGTTTTTTTTTTTATAAAGTAAGATGTTTCATTCACAAAAGAGCATCTAGTAGATGCATAGTTACAAGGAAAGGAAAAGGCATCAACAAAAGAACTAATGAATCCCTTGTCAATCTAAGACAAGGTAGCTAACAAAATCAAACGACTGACCAGTGCTAATTACAGTAGTCATACTAGTCCAGCAAAAAAGATTAACTAAGCACTTTGTTTTGAGGGAGTGATTTGGAGTTGAGATTCCATCAAAACACCTCCTATTCCTCTCATTCCATACAACAAACAACAACAACAACATACCCAGTGAAATCCCACTAGGTGGGGTCTGGGGAGGGTAGAGTGTACGCAGACCTTACCACTACCTCGTGGAGGTAGAGAGGCTGTTTCCGGGAGACCCTCAGCTCAAGAACATCAAATCTAAGTGAAAGGAGAGCTATATATAAAACATAACAACCAATCCAAAAGATAGTGTATAATCAACAAATGATACAATAACATCAAGAAAGTAATGCGAGGAGTGAAACGCAGTAAACAGCAATACGGCTAGGACTACTCCAAATGCTAACAGCCCATACCCTCGCGAGGGATGGCAACACGCTAACCCTACTAACCTTCCACCTTAATACGCGACCTCCACTCCTTCCTATCTAGAGTCATGTCCTCGGTAATGTGAAGCCTAGCCAAGTCTTGTCTAATCACCTCTTCCCAATACTTCTTGGGCCTACCTCTACCCCTCCGCGTACCCTCTACCACCATTACCTCGCACCTCCTCACTGGGGCGTCTGCTCTCCGTCTCTTCAAATGTCCAAACCATCTCAGTCTCGCTTCCCTCAGCTTGTCCACCACAGAGGCCACTCCCACCTTCTCCCGGATAACCTCATTCCTAATCTTGTCGCTCCTAGTGTGCCCACACGTCCATCTCAACATCCTCATCTCCGCAACATGCATTTTTTGGACATGTGCGTTCTTGACTGGCCAACACTCCGCTCCATACAACAAGGCCGGTCTAACTACCACTCTGTAGAACTTACCTTTAAGTTTTGGTGGAATTTTCTTATCACACAGTACTCCAGAGGCAAGCCTCCATTTCATCCACGCAACCCCAATGCGATGTGTGACATCATCGTCGATGTCACCACTCCCTTGGATTATAGCCCCAAGATACTTAAAACTTTCCTTCTTAGGAATGATCTGTGCGTCAAGTCTCACTTCCACATCTGTCTCATCCAACACATCACTGAATTTGCACCCCAAATATTCTGTTTTGGTCCTACTCAACCTGAAACCTTTGGACTCCAGCGTTTGTCTCCACACCTCCAACCGCGCATTAACTCTATCCCGCGTCTCATCAATCAGTACTATGTCATCCGCAAATAACATACACCATGGGACCTTCTCCTGAATAGACCGCGTCAGCTCATCCATCACCAAAGCAAAAAGGAAAGGGCTTAGGACTGATCCCTAGTGCAGCCCCATCTCAACTGGGAAATGTCCTGAGTCTCCTCCAACTGTTCTAACCCGAGTCTTGGCTCCACCGTACATGTCCTTTATCGCCCTAATATAAATCATCGGGACCCTTTTAGACTCCAAGCACCTCCAGAGGACATTCCTCGGTACTTTGTCATAGGCCTTTTCAAGGTCAATGAACACCATATGTAGGTCTCTCTTCCTTTCTCCATATTTTTCTACCAGTCTACGCATAAGATGGATGGCCTCGGTAGTCGAACGTCCCGGCATGAATCCAAACTGGTTCTCCGAGATGGACACCCCTCTTCTCACCCTCATCTCCACCACTCTCTCCCAAATCTTCATAGTATGGCTCAACAATTTGATACCCCTGTAGTTGTTACAGTTTTGGATATCACCCTTGTTTTTATACAACGGAACCATTGTACTCCACCTCCATTCATCCGGCATCTTTGCTGTCTTAAGGATAACATTAAACAGCCCAATTAACCACTTTATGCTTGCCTTGTCCATGCTCTTCCAAAATTCTATAGGAATCTCATCGGGTCCGTTCGCTCTTCCCCTGCTCATCCTACTAATAGCCCGCATAACTTCCTCGGTCCTAACGCACCTACAGTACCCAAAACCCCGAAGTCTTTCAGAGTGCGCCAAATCACCCAATACAATGTCTGCTTCCCCTTTTTCATTTAAAAGTTTGTGAAAGTAGCTTCGCCATCTTTGCTTGATGGAGGTCTCTTCCACCAATATTTTGCCTTCCTCATCTTTGATACACTTCACTTGGTCCAAGTCGCGCGCCTTCCTCTCTCTTGCTTTTGCGAGCCTATACAACTTCTTATCCCCGCCTTTGTCCCCCAGCTCGACATACAAGCGTTCGAAAGCTGTCGTCTTCGCCTTCGTAACAGCTAACTTAGCTTCTGTCTTTGTCGTCTTATAGACTTTCTTAAGCGTCCACTTCTCCTCGTCTACACACTCCGCCAACTTTGTGTGTGCAGCCTTCTTCGCTTCCACTCTGCCTTGGACTTCCCCATTCCACCACCAGTCTCCTTTATGGCCTCCAAATTTACCGCTTGACACCCCTAACACCTTAAAAGCAACTTCCCTAATGCAACTAGCTGCTTTATTCCACATGGTGTCCGCATCCCCGTTACCACTCCAAGCCCCCATCCCCATCAACTCCTCACCCATCTCCCGCGAACGGGCAGGGGTCAACCCTCCCCATTTAATCCTCGATCGATCAGGTGCCACCTTCTTCCTCCTAACCCTCTTAATTTTCAGGTCCACCACCAAAAGCTTGTGTTGGGTAGTGAGGTTTTCACTTGGGATGACCTTGCAGTCCTTAAAGAGACCTCTATCCCCCTTCCTAAGGAGTAAGTAATCTATCTGAGTCTTAGCTACCGTGCTACGAAAGGTAACCAAGTGGTTCTCCTTATTCGGAAAGCACGAGTTAGCAATCACCAACTCAAAGGCCTTAGCAAAGTCTAGAAGCGAAGTCCCACCTCCATTTCTCTCCCCAAAACCAAAGCCTCCATGAACATCATCAAAGCCACTAGAAGTTGCCCCAATGTGTCCATTAAAATCTCCACCAATGACAATCTTCTCGGTATTCGGAATACCTCTAACTACCTCATCCAATTCCTCATAAAAGAGCTTTTTGGCCTCCTCGTCCAATCCCACTTGAGGAGCATAAGCACTAATAACACTCCAAGTACATCCTCCAATGACTAGCTTAATCGTCATCAGTCTATCATTGATCCTCCTAACCTCCACCACTTGCTCCCTCAAATCCCCGTCTACTAAAATACCCACTCCATTTCTATCCCTAGACCCTCCTGAGTACCACAACTTAAACCCGTCAACATCCCGAGCCTTGGAGCCTACCCATCTAGTCTCTTGGACACAAGCTATATTTATCTTTCTCTTCTTGAGAATTTTCACTAGCTCTATGGACTTCCCCGTCAACGAACCTATGTTCCAAGATCCTACCCTCACGTTATGTGAAACCGTAACCCCCTTACCCCTATGTTCCCTCAACCTCGGCCTCAACCGAAGACATGACTCATTACCACCATCAGGTACCAAATCCACTAGAACGATACTACAACCACAGTAAGATCTACACCGGAAAACCCTAAAAACTGCAACAGGAGTAAACTGTAAAAAGACAATACAGCAGCAGCTATACTATAAAGTCAAGTACAATGTGTATTCTAAAAGACACTATAACACCCACTACACTATATACTGAATCACAGGTCTGTACTGAAAAAGAAAACAGGGAATACTGTTCCGGGATATAGGATCTGAAAGAAAGGGCCCAGCAACTAGATTCAGAGCAGAAACAAGGGAGAGAAAGGAAAGATAGAACCTGGTCGGACTAGATTCGGTGGTCTATGGGCAATTTTCCGGCCAGATCTGGTTGATCTCCGGCGACAAACAGTAGTACTGCCGTCTCTCTTCTGGGCTGGTCGCCGGAGAAGCTGGAATTTGTTCTTGCCTTCGCCGGGATTTGTTGTTCGCCGCTCGCTGATCCGAGCAACTGGAGCTGCTGCTCGTTGTTATCGTCCTCCCTGGAGCTTAGGAGAAGAGAGAGAAAGAGGCTCGCCGGTCAGAGCTGGCCCTCGCGTTGCTTCTGGCCGGCGAAGCCTTCGAATATACCAGAAATCAGAATATAGCAGCAGGGATCATCCTCCAAATCCTTTTGATGGCTTTATCAACCCTCCACAAGCTCCGGTTCCAGTGTGCCTCTTTTAGGGTCTGTGGCATGACCCATTTTAACAGAAAATTCTGCTTCAAAGATCTGTGGCTACTATGCAGAGCAATAGCAAATGATTTATAGTTTCCCTCTTTTCCAAACATAGATAGCACCTGTTTACTAACTGGACACTCTTCCTGTTGAGATTGTCTTGAGTCAAGCATGCTTCATTCGGGGCAGTCCAATTAAAACAAATAACCTTAGGAGGTAACTTTATCTTCCATATCAATTTCCAAGGCCAACTAGTAACTACCTGGTAATGAGTACCATGCTGTCTGTAGCATTCTTTCACTGTGAATGTGCCCTTGCTTCCCCAACACATAGCATCTGTTTTGTTCTCATTAATGTTGCACTCTTCCACTTCTGCAAGCAGTTCTATGAAGCTTGGCATTTCCCAATCATTAATTGCTCTTCGAAGTAGAATAGCCCAGTTATTTCCATTTCTGTTTTGTGCTATGGTGGAGTTTTTATCCACAGCAATCTGATACATAGAAGGAAACTTCTCCACAAATATAGTGCCATTGAGCCACTTGTTCTTCCAAAATCTAGTATGTGCTCCATTGCCAGGTATAAAGTAGGTGTTTTGGAAGAATTCAGGTCCCAGCTTGGTAATGAGTTTCCAGGGACCAATACAATATGGAGCATTAGAGCTTTTTGTGCTCCAGATATCTTTCTCTCCAGCTTGGTTCCACACCTCCTTCCAGAGGCTTGATCCCCAGCACCATACCTCCAAAGCCATTTCATAAGAAGGCACTAGTTATGAAAGACTAAATCTTTAACTCCCAGACCACCCTTGCATTTTGGTTGTGTGACTCTCTCCCATTTTATCACGTGGAATTTGTGAGTGCTACTGTTTCCTTCCCAAAGGAAATTCCTCCTGATTTTTTTTGAGATTGGTAACTGTTTCTATTTCTTTAAATCAGTACATGGGTTGTACTGAAACCATATTTACATAATGAACTCTAAAGGCACTGTCCTATCCCTATAATGAGTCTAAAACATCAATGATAGAGACAGTGTCATTATAGTAGATCTGATTACACCAAAAATACAGTTAGAATACAACTCAATTTACTTGCTGCATGTTGCTCTCCCTAATCTCAAAAACTCTAAGATTTCTCTCTTTCCAGACAGTCCACCAAATAGTAGCAGGAATGATTCTCCAGTTGCCTCTGTTCTTTGCTTGTAATCCTGCTTCTTCCCAACTGTATAAGGCCTCTGCAATTCTACCAGGCATGACCCATGAGATGTTTTTGAGCCTTAGGAATAGACTCCACAATTGGCCAGTGACCTTGCACTGGATGAACAAGTGATTGACTGTTTCTGCAATTTCCCCACAAAAAAACATCTTGAACACAGTGTAATCCCCCTCTTCATCAAATTCTCCTGTGTCAACACCATTTCCTTTGCCAGTAACCACACAAAACAGGCCACTTTGTGTGGGATCACCTTCCAAATGTGTTTCCAGGGCCATTTGGATGCCTGCATAATTGGGTGGTTCAACTTCCTACATGCTGCACTTACTTTAAAAGTCCAGTACTGTTTCCCAGCCACTGCAATCTGTCTTTCCCTGTCTCCAAGCCAGTAAATTGTTCAATGACGCTGAAGAATTCTGTAACTCTTGGAATTGCCCAATCATTGAGGTGCCATCTAAATATAATATTCCACCCATAAGGAATCCATAGTTAAGCTATTGTATTTTGTTGCTGAAGAACCAGAATATGTATGTCCGGGAAAAGTGTCTCCAGATTTCCTGCTTCATGCCAATCCTCCTTCCAGAATCTAGTTTTAGCACCATCTACCACTTTAATCTTGGTGTTTTGTTTGAATTCATCCCATAGTGATAGGATGGATTTCCATAAACTAACACCATAGGGAGTGGTAACTTCCTTTGTCATCCAATTGTCACTTTCTTCCTAGTTTGCTTTTATGACTGAGCCCCATAAATTCTGATCATCGTTGGAATACCTCCAAAGCCACTTCATTCTCAAAGCATTGCTTTGATTCTTAAGGTTCTTGATCCCTAAACCCCCAACTCTCTTATCATTGATTACTTTTTTCCATTTGATTATGTGGTACCCCTTCCTTTCCTTGTTTCCTTGCCACAAAAACTCTCCTGATGCTATCCAACCTATTAATGACACCTGGAGGAATAGGAAATAAAGACATCATATATGTTGGAAGTGCATCAAGTACAGAGTTGATCAAAGTCAGTCTTCCTCCAACCTCCAAGTGAGAGGTACTGAGACTTCCACCTTGCTAGTTTCATCTCACACTTCTCAATCACGCCATTCCAAATTTCCAAAGACGTGGATTTGGCCCCTAAAGGCATACCCAAATAAGTAGTTGGAAGAGCACCCACTTCACCACCAAGAATTAACTTCAAATTTTCCATATTTGGCACTTCATTAACTGGATACAAGAAGCTTTTTCTCCAGTTAACATGAAGTCCAGACATTCCTTCAAACAAGACTAGAATTAGTCTCAAAATTTTGAGGTGGTCTTCTTCAGCATCACAGAATATCAGGGTATCATCAGCATATTGTAGATGAGTTATCTTTAGGCTTTCCCTTCCGGCTCTAGCTACTTCAAAACCTCTTAGCCATCCTTCTCTGTTTGCATTCATAATCATATTGTTGAGTCCCTCCATGACTAATAGGAAAAGGAAAGGTGATAAGGGATCACCTTGCCTTAAGCCCCTTTGTGAACCGAAAAACCCTGATGGACAACCATTTATCAACACTGAGAAGCTTACTGAAGATATGCAGAATTTAATCCATTGTCTCCATTTGAGCCCAAAACCCATCTTCTCTAGCATACCCATAAGAAAATCCCAGTTGACATGGTCATATGCTTTCTCAATATCTAATTTGCATAAGATGCCTGGTTTTTTCAAACTTGACCTAGAATCTATAGCTTCATTAGCTATTAGAACAGCATCCATGATCTGCCTCCCCTTAATATAAGCTAGTTGTTGTGAATTAACAAGTTTGGACATCACTCGTTTTAGCCTTTCAGTGAGCACTTTTGAGAGAATTTTATAGATGCTTCCTATCAAACTAATAGGTCTAAAGTCCCTTAGTTCTTTAGCACCCTTTTTCTTTGGAATCAAGGCTATGAAGGTAGCATTAAAACTTCTTTCAAACCTCCCTTGGTCATAGAAATGCTAAAAGGTCTTCATGATATCACCCTTGACCACTTCCCAACAATTGATGTAGAACCCCATTGTAAAGCCATCTGGTCCTGGTGTTTTATCCACTGCACATTGCTTTAAACTTCTCAGAACCTCCTCATCATCAAAATTTCTTTCTAGGTCCTCTATATCCTCCCCTGCTAGCCTTGGACAGTTTAAGAAATTGTTGTCGGGTCTCCATTGAACATTTTCTGAGTAAAGTTTCTGGTAGAACTCCACTATTTCCCCTTGGATCCGTTCTGGATCTTGGACTATATTCCCCTGAATGAGCAGTTGATCTATGTTGTTATACCTCTTGTGCGCATTAGCCATTTTGTGGAAGAACTTGGTATTCTTGTCCCCTTCCTTTAACCAAACAGATCTTGACCTTTGTCTCCAGTAAATCTCTTCATTTTTTATTAAACCCTCCAGTTTCAAAAGTAAAGTTGCCTTTTCCGTTGCTTCATCTTCTGTCAATGCTCTATCAGTGGCAATATTTCCACAACTGCCAGCTTTTCAAGAACATTCTTTCTCTGTTGGCCAAGACTTCCTTGCTCACTTCTATTCCATTCCTTCAATTTATGTGTCAAAGCTTTTAATTTAGATGCCAGGATGTAGTCAGGTCTCCCAATGTAATCGAAAGAGTCCCACCACTTCCTAATTCTCTCTGTGAAACCATCCGTTCTTAACCACCAATTCTCAAATTTAAAATAACTTTTGTTCTTCTTCCAAGAACCACCTTGAAGTGTGACTGGGGAGTGATCTGGCATTATTCTCTGCGTGGTATACTGTTTCAGATTACTGAAAACATCATCCCATTCTTGAGTTACCTGTCAATTCTTGAAGCTATTTGATGGTTGTCCCCTTTAAACCAAGTGAACTTAGCATTTTCCAATTGGAGATCAATTAGATTCAAATCCTCAGTCAAATCAGAAAACTCTCTCATTCCTAATGTTCTTCTAGTACAATTTTTCTTTTCTGAAGCATATCTTGCCACATTGAAATCCCCACATATTGCCCATGGACCTTCTATTAATCCTCCAATAGTGCCAATTTCTTCCCATACTAGTCTTCTTTCCACATAGCAATTGGGTGCATAAACTCCTGTAATGTGGCAGGAAAAGTCCTGCAATTGTGATTCAAATTTACAGGTGAGAGTATATGTCCCTGTCTCTAGTACCTCCCCCTTCCATATTCTACTATCCCACAACATCATTATCCCTCCTCTTGTCCCACTCGCCTCCAAACATGCCATTTTGACCCACCTATCCCCCCAAATCTGCCTTACCAACTCAGTGATATCCCCCTGCAATTTGGTTTCTTGTAGACAAATGATGTCAGCTTTCCAGTCCCCCATAATGTTCTTGATAACCCTTCTCTTATCTCTATTATTCAAACCCCTTACATTCCATGATACTAGTTTGAATTGCATCATGAAATGGTAAGGAAATTTCTCCCCTTTTCTCTACCCCCACCACTCTTGAATTTCACATCAAATGCTACTAAACTTTTCAATTCTTTAGAACCTTTGAACCTTGTCTTCTTACAAACCACTGCAGCATCCTTATGTCTGGCTTGTATGGCACTATCCACCTGTAATGGAAGTTCCAAAGCTTCTTGTTCATTGCCTTGGAAGTCGGCACCCAGTAATTTCCCCAGTCTGATCAGATTTTGTTTTACCCAAACAGACATCTCTCTCTTTTTTTGTAGTTAGATGTTGTTGTGTGCACAATGGCTCAGCCTCTTCAACCTCCCATTCTTCAATGGAGGACACTAATCTCTGCTTTAGTGTATTGCATGCAACTTCTTCTACCCCCTTCTCCATCCCGTCCCTAATCAAGATTTGTGACTTTGGATCTGTGGTTTGCAAGACTGCATCTATCAAAACATCGCTTGAACTTCCTCCTGATTTTATCTAATTGCTTTAAAACCTTATCAGGGATGGGAAACATAGACATATAGTATGATGGTAGGCATTCAAGAACAGTGTTGATAAGAGTTAGCCTTCCGCCCATGGATAAGTAATGTAACTGCCAGGAAGCTAATCTCTTTTCAAACTTCTCTATAATTCCAGTCCATACTTAACAATTCTTGAATTTCGCCCCCAAAGGAAGACCTAAGTAAGTAGTAGGGAATGTCCCAATGCTACAAACCAAGATGCCTGAGAGTTCCTCTATGTTTGACACATGATTAACAGGATATATAATGCTTTCCAGGACATTGACATGTAATCCTGATAGAGCTTCAAATAGAGAGAGTGTTAGATTTAAATATCTAGCTTGTGATTCTTCCGCCTCACAGAAGATTAGGGTGTCATCAGCATACAACAAGTGAATAGTGACTGGGTTCCCCTTGTCTGACCCTACTTTGAAGACCTTAATCCATTGTTGTTCTCTGGCCTGCTCTAGCATTTTGCTTAGACCCTCCAGAAGATCAAAAAAATCATGCTTGTGTCATTTATACATTTGGTAAGAAGAGCGAGTTTCGTATAGTATAGATAGTTGTAATTCGTTGGATGATACACATCACCCTCTGTTTCTTTACCATCAAACCAAAATTCACTAGGAGTCCAACTTGGTGTACTTATAATGTGATATACTTGAATTACACAAAAAAATAATTGGAGATAATTCCATTTCATCAAGACCTCAGTATGACTAGCCATATAGTTTTTCTGTTTTCACCTAACTAGAATCAAGAAAAGAACGTATGAAACAAGTCAAGAAAAAGGAGAGGAGGTTAAAGATAGATAAGGAAAAAGCCAACGGTACAAAAGTCTCCACCATACAGAACAATCTCTTAACTCAGCCTTTAAGTTAAACTCCCCAAAATTCACTTCACCTTTGACCTTGTTATACTTCAACCCTACCGTCACACCAACATAAAGACAGAAATCACAAAGGAATCTTACTAACAGTAAAAAAAAAAAGTTAACTTAGTTGAACTTTAAAGAATATCCACAATATTTCGTCTTATATATACAAGAATTTACACGGGATAGACTTTTTAAGAAGCGGCATTTAACTTTTGACCTATTAAGAAAAGTTGTACAAAAGAGTTTCGCCAAAATCTCTCCTCCTTCTCCCTTTTCCCTTCTTCTACTCATTTCTCCTCCCATTGCTTATTTTTGGTTGGAATTGATGTGATAAGTTTCCACTAAGCTTATATTGGCTATCCTCAATGAGTTGCATTGGTTTGGTTGGAGAAAATTGAAAAACACCATTGTTGGTCTTTGTTGAGCATGAAAAAAATTATTTTAGAAGGGTAGAGGGGCGGGCCCATTATCCACTGAGTTTAGAAGGCTGTGATTGGTCCAAAGGGTGGGTCACACACGGATTTCTCGGTTATAAAAAAAAAAAAGTTTTTAGAAGACAGTGGATCAATTGATTTTTGAAGGTTTAGGTTGAACCAAATCATTGAGATTGGTGTTAGAATACTGTATATAAAAATCAGATTTGACTGGAATTGACTTGGACAACTTTTGAAGCAAAAACTTAGTGAAATATACCCAGCAAGTTATGATGACCCGTCAGGATTTTATAACCAATTCAAGCAATTTGTCAAAATTTGTGGTCATCATTCTGGTGATCCGTCGGAGTTTGACCAGAAATCTTGACGAATAATGATAACTTCTTGTTGAGGAAAGTCTTGGCCAATCCTGGCGATCACAAAGATTTTGCTTTGCAATCCTGGCAATCACCAGGGCGTGCTTCTACATTCTGCTGCGAAGGCTATTTTTCCAGGACTTCTCTTAAAAATATTTAAATGGTGGCACAGAAAGATTCTATTTGTGCAAATCACCCATATATATATGACACAGCCCCAAGTCCTGATCACTCTAATGTGCATACCATTGGGTGACTAAAGTAACAAAAGGATGAGATAACATGTCACCAGCAACAGTGCTTATGTCATACAAAGGAACAAACAAGATAAGGAGGTGTTCCGACATGCAATTTAGACTTCAAATTTAAAATTTTGATTTCAAATTTGTGTTTGTTTATGACATTTTGAACAAACTTCAACACCAACTTAAAATTTTGATTTCAAATTTGCCTTAAAGGTAGAATTACAATTCAAATTTGTTGTTTCAATTTCTTTGTAATTTAAAATTTGACCCATTATTTTAATTTCAAAAAAAGACCCATGCTCGACATGAAGAGATTGTTCATACCATTTGAAAGGACTATATTAAAGAACAACTAGTTACTACTATTGCTGATTTTTTGGACCAGTGGATCTTTGTAAAATTGTGTATTTGAAAGCCTGTAATAGCATGCAATCGCAAGCATTTATTTATAAAAGGAACATGAAAGTAAACAATTTATTAATGAGGCGTTATAGGATATTATGATACCTTATTTATGAATTATGGTTTTCTCATTAGGTAAGAATGTATAAGAGTTGGGGAAGTTCCAATTATTTTCACAAATTGTGGGGTTTTCATGTTTATGAGAAAAACTACAACTTCAAATCAACCTCTACCCAAATCAATGGTTTCAATCATAACTTCGAGTTCATGTTCAAAAACATCTAATACACATGGAACAAAATTCTAAAGAGGGAAATAACAGGGTTCGTATTTTGTTCCACCAGTCATGTGATCCTTCTTTGGAACACAGATGTAACAACATTGGTAGGTTCATGGTGGATGCATGCAGTGTGCATTCTATGAGGGAATTGAGATATTAAAGATCCCACCTTTCCTCGAGTGCCTCTGACATAAGCATAAGCTAGCCACATGCTAAAGAAAGTTCAGAATATATTACCAGTAAAATAAAGACTAAGGAGAAAGAACAAGAAGCAAGAGAGAAGAGAACATAATAGAAAAAAGTATCATGTACCTTGACTGGAAATGTGCCAGGGGGTAGCTTAGTAGTCAAAAGCTCCCTTAACCTTCTAATAGCTTTAACCTTGTTGGCTAATATGTCTAGTAATGGCAAAAGCTCTTCTGTTTTCAGCGGGAAGTCAGGTGTCAACCATAAAATAGGTCTTAAGCCTTTTTTGTACTCACTTTCACTCTTAGACTCACCCAGAGGCCCTTTTTTCTTTTTCTTCATGCCGTTCTTATCTTTGCTCCGTTTAACATCTCCAGTATCTTCCCCTTGAACTTCAGATGATGATCTATGAGTGTCATGGGATTTCTGCTTGGTATTATCTGGGGCCAACTTTGAGAACCTTTTCACAATCTTTGAATCCTCTAAATTATCACCAGTTCCTTTGGAATTTTTCTTGTTCCAACCAAACCAACTCTTCTTCTCTTTAGGGACACCATTGGATTCACAACTTCTAAATGAACCTCCACTAGAGTTGTCATGGCAATCCTGAACCTCAAGCTCCTCATCATCACCAAGTCCATCTGAATTACCCGTTTGAAGTGCAGAATCTAATTGCATTCTCTCTTCAGCTGTTAATACACCATTATAATCATCATGTTCACCACAGTTTGTCAATTTACCATCATCATTCATTGAAAAGAGCTCTTCATCAGTCATGGCACCGGGAACACGCCTTGATTTCACACTAACCATCACATGAAGCATATCATACAGATTTGCCTTCCATGTACCAACCATCTCTGTCCTCTCCTGTCTCCTCCAATTTAAGTGAGGAACAAGCTCAGCCTGAGTAACATCAATTCCTGGCCTATACATATTTGTTTGAGACATCAAAGCAACTTCATGGGCTACTTCAGCTTCTGATTGTTGCACACCAGCTCCCTCTAATGCATTTGTGATCTCCTTCTCCTTATGAGCAAGGACAATTAAAGAACCTGAAGGTAAGGATATGCTACTAGTTTCTGATGAATACCCCTCTCCAAGAAAGAGGAAAGTTTGATCAGAACGTTGAATGCGGAACCCATCAAATCCTGCAAGTGTCATATCGGCACGAAGATTAGAACCCCGTTTCCAAATGCGATACGTGTCTGATGGAGCAATCCGACCGATGAACGGAATTACAGAGCTCTCAAAGTGAAAGGTTATCTCCATATAGAAGTCACGAATACGAGCAGCTGAGGCGACAATCCTAGGAAGTCTACGGCACCACTTGGCCCAAGCAAGAGGCTGATAGTGGCAAGCAATAATCATAGCAATGTTTTCCTCCCTGGTACACACTGCTTCTTGAAGAGCACTCCAACCATTCTCATTCTGAAGACTCCAATCAGCACCTGCAGACATCAAAATCTCTGCACAGATTGGGTCCCTCAAGCGAACAGCAAGGTGCAAAGGAGTTTCACGGCCAGGAACATCTCGCCTATCAATTACTGCAGAAACAGCATCCGCATCGATCTCAGCAGCCACAGACTCTGCCTCAGTGTTCACTTCACCTGCCTTGGCAAGACAAGGCAGGCAATCAACAATCTCTTTCAAAGTGGGATAGTCTCGCTTAGCTACTGCCAAATGAGCTGGACTATGAATATACTTGGACCAATCTTCCATTGAAAAGGTTTCTTGAAATCTGGTCTGTTGCCTTCCAAGATAATCTCACTTACAAACTAGAATTCACCTATCTTTTTCTTTAGAAAAAAAATCTGAATCAAAACAAGAAATCTCTAGATACGAAAGGCAAATATTGTACCAATTACGACATTGCAAGACAATGCCGGTGGAGATCGTCCAGTATACAGCAAGCTCAAATCTGATGAAGAGAATAGGAAAACGAAACAGCATCATCGATTGATCTGGCAAAAATTGAAAAGCATAATACCCCAAATGAGAAAGAAGATACCTTACCGGAAAAATTGAAGCAATGAAAGAAAAGGGTTGGCGAGAGAGAAAGGGTTGGGTTGAGATCTGAAGAGGGTTCCTGTGTACATGTATAGCACATTCTTCCTCCCTACCCTCTCTCTCCCTTCACCATCTACTCTGCCTCCTACTACTCTTCTTTCCTCTTTCCATTTTCTTATATTTTTACCAAACTACCTTACTCACCCCCATTTTTCAATCTTTTTTTCTGCACCAACCTAAACAATGGAATTGCATGCAGGAGGAGGACTCAATGATTATCCCTTTTGCTCAAATCACAAGTTAAAATTTATGTAAGAAATATTACCAACTTTACCCCAAGCCCGAGTATCATATTTGGTTATTTATTAAATCCCCTTTCGGAGGGGAAGGGTGGATTGTCAGTGTAGACGATTTAGATGATATAATTTGAGGACATGTATGGTTAGATTTCATTTGTATACTTGATGGAATTTGGCATATCTTAACCAAACCCTTCGCATGGACTCGATGTGCACTTGTATGATTCCAATGCTACGACTTGAACCATTCGATCATCTCTCCTACTTAATGATAATGATCCAAAATTAAGTGGATAGCGAGTCAGTCATAATCTATATTTCATTATTGGATAGGTATGATTAGGGCTGACAAGGGGTCTGGGATGGCCTTGCCTGGGTCGGTACCAGTTTGCATCCCGAACCGTTGGTTTCGATGGGCAATGTGGGTTGGGGGTATAGGAGTGGGGGGGACGCGGGATGGGATGGGACACGCGGTTTTGTCCTGCTCAACCCGACCCGATTTGTCCCGATTGAACCGATTGGATCTCGTGGGATCGATTTTAAATTATTTCTATTTTAAATTTAGCTGTTAGAGAACGTTGGGGCAACGGCTAGTAGCCCCCTCCCACTCCCCACCCCACACCTTCCCAACTGCTATATCAACCTTTTTCACCCCATAACCCCTATGTCCTTTAAACTTTTATTTTAACCCCAAAGTTTCATAGAATACATTTTAGTCCACTCTTTACATCTTAAATACCTCTTTATCCCTCACTATTTCTCACAAATTATCTACTCTCTCATCTATATTTTCTCATTCTTGAATTCTTGATTCTTGATTCTACTGATCTCAAATTCTCAATTCTCAATTAATATCAAAATATTTATATTTCAGTTAATATCATAATATTTATTTTTCAATTTATTTATATTTTATTTTATTCTTATTAAGTAATCAAGTTACAAGTCACAATTTACAACAATATTTTTGGAGCAAGCTTCAAGTGCCAAGTATTGGTTATAACCGTCTACTATTTACGCAGACATTTGATACATTTGTTTCATCTCTTAATTTATTAAATTTTATGTAATTATTTTTTGTGTTATTATTATTTTTATATTACATTTCATATTTTATTAAAATATAAGTTCTAATAAAAAATATACCGATAAGAAAAAGTAACAAACACTATTTCTAGTATATTTAATTTTTCTAAAAAAAAGTAGTAAAGAAAAAAATAAAAGTAAATGTGATGGTTCTTCTTCTAAATCAATGCCTAAAGTTAGATTTAATACGAATGATTCTACTTATGTTGATGATACTACTTTCACTCCTCATTTTAATATAGATGCAAATACTGAAATTGATCATGAAATTATAGAACGATGTTATGGCAAGACTAATTTTGATGAAGATTTAAATGAAGATGTAGAAGTTGATTTGGAAGAAGATGAATTGGATGATGCACCTACACCTACCAGTCCGGCGACCGAAGCTCTAGTTTGGATGATACACCTACACCTACTAGACAGCTCCCTGCCCCCTCCCCTTTACCTCCTGCAAGGAAAAATGTGAAGTATCAACACCCTAAAACTTCTGTTGTGTAGCAATTTATGACTTTAGATACTATAAACTCCTATTGTTAGTTGTAATACGTATAAACAACCATTTGTACATAGACACGATAGAGGTCAAGGTGGGATGGGGGGTTTAAATAGACATTTGTTATCTTGCAGATCAATCGAATATAAGACGACTAAAGCTTTAGCCGATACAAAAAGAAAGGTGAAAATGTTGATGTTGATGTAAATGAATCGGTAGAGGGTTCTAACATGGTTCAAGGAACATTGGATACGTCTTACCCCGGTAGTCCAATTACACAACGTAAATATAATAAAGAAAGAGATCATGAAAATTTAGCTAAGATGGTTGATGTTTGTGGTTTGCCTTTTAGTTTTCCTTCACATCCTGGTTTTATTGAATATATTCAACAAACTTATAATCCTTCTTTTAAAGGTATTGCAAGAAATATAGTTAAAAATGATGGTTTTGATTTTCAAGGTAAACATTGTCAATATCTTCGTTACTTATTTAGGATATTAGATTGTAAAGTGTATATAACTTCTGATGTGGGTCGTAGTATTAATGGACATGATTATTTAATTGTTACAACACATTGGATTGATCATAATTGAAATTTGCAAAAAAGAATCTTAAGTTATAAACAATGTGTAGAGAGAAAAAACGGGTGCTTATATAGCTTCAATTGTTTTAAGTATTTTAGATTTTATATGATTTGTGATAAAGTGATGAGTATCGCATTAGATAATGCCTCTAATAATATTAACGTTGCTAGTATGTTAAAGACTAGACTATGTTCAATTGATACTAAATGTGTTGCACATATATTTAATTTATTTGTACAAGATGGTATTGCATTATTTGATTGTATGTTGTTCTATAGATTTTTTATGCTCATAGAGCTTCTAATATTAGGAAATTTGACGAGTGTTGTGCACTATGTGATCTTTCACCACGAAAAGTTTCAAACATGTTAAAACTAGGTGAAATTCTTTCTATGAAATGCTTCGGTTGCTCATGATTATCAAAAAGTCATACAAATGGTTTTTAATGCCCATAATGTTGATCCACTAGATAAAATTTGTGAAGAAGATTGGAATGAAATTAAACAACTATTGAATTTTTTAAAACTTTTTTATCAGGCTACAAAAATGTTTACTGGAGTTTATTAACCTACTATTTCATCAGTCTTATTAAATATTTATGCTATTTCAATTCAATTTATTCAATACAAAATATTGAAAAATTTAGACCGTCAATTGAAGTTACGATAGAAAAGTTTTAAATTTTTTTTCCTATTCCTCAAATTTATTTAATTGCGATTTATTTAACCCTCAATATAAATTACGAGGTGCACAAGCACTTGTTGAAAAAAATTATCAAAAATTCAGAAATTTTACCGGAAAAATTTCAAATTTAAAATTTCGTAAGTCTAGCATAAAAGTGCAAATCAAAAGTTTATATGATAAATATAGATTTATGGAAAATAATGAAGGAGATGTTGCTCAAACTTCTAATGTTAACAATAGTGATTATATTGATAATTATATGCGAGGTTTTGTTGCTCTTGATTCTGTTAACCATGATAATCTTGAAGAATATCTTAATCACGGATTGAAATTGGTTACCGACGAACAAGGTAACATACAAATATTAGACAGGTGGAGAAAACGTGGTAGCACATTTTTAAATCTTAGCAAAATGGTTTGTGAAGTTCTAGCTATTCAAGCTTCATCGGTTGCTTCAAAGGTTGCTTTCAGTGCGACAAGATTTCAAATTGGAGATCACAGATATTTATTGACACAAGAAAGCTTGGAGAAATTAGTTTTATTTAGAGATTGTTTCTACACCGAGAGAAGAGATTATAATTTTTCAATGTTAACTGCCCAATAAAAAGCTTATTTAGATTCAATAATTCGATCTAATAGTGGCGATGAATTAGAGGCACAAGAGTTTCAAGCATCTTTGCCAGTTTCGGAGGATGTTTCCATTGAATTGATACGAGAGTTAGAAAATAGTTTTATTGGGCAATACAAATATTAGATTTACATACGAGAACTAGTTGAAACAGAAACCTTCCTAGAAGATGGTTGCGTAGATTAGTTACTCCTCTAATAACTGTAAATTGTAACTTGTAAGTTGCAATTAAATTTTATTTTGAATGAATTTAAAGGCTTTATTCAAGTCATTTTTATACAATTATTGTCTTGCATATATATATATATACTAGTAAAGACGCCCGGCATGTGCCCGACCCAACATTTTCAATTAAATATTCTAATTTTGGTTGAGAATTTTGCAACTCCAATAGTCTAGTCTGAAGTGAAAATGACAAATATCAACTATCCAGTAACTATAAAAATTGCAGTCATTTGGGAATGCAGATGGCAACACACAAAAAAAAAAATTGACCCCTAGTTGTCAATTCAACTTCAACGGTAAGAATGAAAAACATGAAATTTGGATAATCTTCGAAATCCAAAAAATCTATGTATAATAGCAAACATAACACGACTACTATTAGAGTTTCAATATTTATCTAAATTTATTTTTTTCAAGCAAATTTTACTATCGTAGCTTGATATATTGACTGTTGCAAATCAGTAAGCAATTATATTGAGTAGCTATCATCTTTTTCTTTCTTAGTATTTTTGCTTCTTTAACAAAAACATGACCTCTATATTATATAATTTGGCTAATTATAGTATAAATATTTTGCAGTGATCCACTTTTTACACAAGGATATAATGATTTGCACAAAAACTAAGTGAGAAAGTTCAATGTAAAGTAGAACATTTAAGAATAATACATATGTAATCAAATTGTACAGGATTTAAGTAACACTAAGGGATCGTTTGGTGTGAAGGATAGGTACAAATAGTCTTGGGATAATTATTTTGTGGCACTTAATTTAGTGTTTGGTTGGGAAGTTTGGGATAACTTATCCTGGGATTAATAATTAGTACCGGGATAAGTTATCCCTTCCCATGGGTGGTATATTAATCCCGGGATAACTTATCCCGGGATAAAATGACTAAATGACAAAAATGTCCCTTTAAACACTTTTTATACATTAGTTTTCACATCCATGAAGGGTATTTTAGTAAACTTATATGTTGTTCTTAAGATTTATTTGAATACAACACACCAAACACTCAATAAAAATAATCATAGTATAACTTATCCCATCATAACTAATCCCATCAAAACTTGAATTCAAACCAAACGACTCCTAAGGGTGTGTTTGGTATGAAGGAAAATATTTTTCCTAGAAAATGTTTTCCTAGAAAATAAGTAGATTTTTGACTTATTTTCTCATGTTTGGTTGGTGAGTAGAAAATATTTTTCGGAAAAGATTTTTAGTGTTTGATTTATGAATGAAAAATGTTTTTGAGAAATATCTTTTATTTTTACTAGAGTAGAAAATAATTTTTGAAATTGAAAATATTTTTTAAAAACAAACTTAATTTTTTTTGGGGGTGGGAGGTTCGAGGGTAGGGGTGAAAATATAAAAATTTGAAATTAAAATATTTTTTAAAAATAAACTTAAAACTTTTTTTTTTGGGTGGGGGGGGGGCTAGTAGGGGGTGGGTAGGGGGTCGAGGGTAGGGG
>NC_064289.1:36285780-36469041 GCF_019186545.1 Solanum stenotomum | reverse complement strand
TTTTTGGGGGGGTGGGGGGTGGGGGGTGGGGGGTGGTAGGGGGTTGAGTGGAGAGGGGTCGGGGCGAGTGGAGGGGGTGGAGGTGGGTAAAAAAATAAAAAAACAACTTTTAATATTTTTTTTGGGGGGCGGGTGGTAGGGGGCTATGGGTAGGGGTGAGGGTGGGGTAAAAAAATTGAAGTTAAAAATATTCTTTAAAAATAAGCTTTAAATTTTTTTCTTTGGGAGGGGGGAGGGGGATGGTTGGGGGCTCGTTTGAGGGTAGGGATAAAATAAATTGATTTTTTCAACAAAAAAATTGTAATTTGAATTTGGAAGAGAGTTTTCCGATAAGGGTCTGAAAAATACCCCAACTTTGGTCGGATTTGCTGTTGCGATACTAAACTTTCATAAGGACCTATTACCTCCCTAGACTATTTAATACCGTATTTTTTACCCCATGAACTATTTAATAGTGTATTTTAAAGGTACATCTGTGCCCATGTGGACACATTATCATTTATAATTTTACATTATTTTTTATGTCCACGTGAGCAAATATATATGTTTAAAATACAGTATTAAATAGTCTAGGGAGATAATAGGTCCTCATGAAAGTTTAGTATCGCAACAACAAATTCGACCAAAGTTGGGGTATTTTTCAGACCCTTATCCCTTTTGGAAAATGTTTTCCTTAAGTTCTGAAGGGAAGTCATTTTCCTTAAATTTGAGGAAAATGAGTTGATTTGGAAAACATTTTTCAAAACATTTAGCCCAATCAAACATGAGAAAATTGGACATACCAAACACACCCTAAATTAAGTTAATTTCTTCTGTATTAGAGCTTTTTAGTGAGCACATATTAACTTTTCCTCCTTCTTCCACCGGAAAAGACTTGCATTACTACATATTATATTTTGGGATAAGGGTCTGAAAAATATCCAACTTTGGTCGGATTTGCTGTTGTGATACTAAACTTTCATGAGGACCTATTACCTCCCTAGACTATTTAATACTGTATTTTAAACATATATATTTGCCCATGTGGACATAAAAAATAATGCAAAATTATAAATAGTAATGTGTCCACGTGGGCACATATATACCTTTAAAATACACTATTAAATAGTTCAGGGGGTAAAAAATACGGTATTAAATAGTCTAGGGAGGTAATAGGTCCTTATCAAAGTTTAGTATCGCAACAGCAAATCCGACCAAAGTTGAAATATTTTTCAAACCCTTATCCCTTATATTTTTTTAAAATTATGAGTAGTAACTTATTTTATAATCTTAATGTGAACAATCCTTTCAACTTCAACATTGACTTGCCTATGAATAGAACCTTTTAACATACTAACAACCTTAAGAATGTTTTGTCATCTGGCCTTTCACTTAAGTTAATTTAATACACACTCGTGAGTTTTTCACATTAGGAACCATGATTTTAGGTGGAAGCTCTCACTTCAAATTTCAACATAACATGTACTTTTCCTAATCATGAATCATAGGAAACTGATAGAGTATTCCACATTACTTATAATACTCCCTCCGTCTAACAATAGTTGTCCACTATATTATTTTGGGATATCCAACAATACTTGTCCATTTTATTAAATCAATGGATAATTTTACACTTAATTCCTAATTTATCCTTATCATTAATTATAGTCATTTTTTTATTACATTTTTCAAGATATTGTATTTATTATATTCAAAATGTGATATAGTAAAATTATCCGTCTACTTATAGTTGCTTAAAGGACATACCAAGTCAATAGTGGACAACTATTGTTGGACATGAAAGTAACATTGTCCATAGAAGAATGACAATTTAATTTCTCCAAAAAATATATATCCCAGAAGAAACAAGTGAAAGAAAATAGGCAGAGAGAGATGGTATCTTATAGTTTAACCTAAGGCTGGCAATTGGATAGGACCGGATCAACAGGACCGATTTTATCGGAACCGGTACCGGAACCGGGACACGTTACCGGATTTATTTATCGAAACCGGATCTTACCGGAACTGGTTTTACCGGAAATTCCCAAAGGTTCCACCCTGTCCCTTAGTTACCGGATAGGGACCGGTTTGGACCGGACTGGAACCGGTTCTTATCGGATCATTGTGTACCAGTATTTTTTTTTATTCTTTTATTAACTTTAATTAACTTTAATTATTATATAATATTATATTATTAATTAATAATATTATATTGTTAAAAAACTTCAATTTAAAACTTTAAACTTTAAAGTTTCAATTGAATTTAAGTTTAAACTTTAAAGTTTAAAATTGACTTTAAACTTTAAAGTTTATATTGAAAATTTGAATTTAAAGTTTAAAATTGACTTTAAAGTTTAAAGTTTATATTTAATTTAAAGTTTAAACCTTAAAATTCAATTTTATATTAAAGTTTAAAGTTTAAACTATTATTAAAATAATTGAAAATTAAATTTATAAAATGCCTTGGATAGTTGGATTAAATATAAAAGACTATTTTTAAAAAAAATCAAGGCGAATAGCCGTATATTTATTCAAATAAATAAATTTTACAATACAAATATTAGAAAGAGACAAAGAGTACATAATCTATGTATTGAATATTAATTATTGTACTAAGTACTAACTACTAACAATTGAAACTTTTTTTAAAATCTTTTCGTAACTTTTGTATCATTTCAAAAGAAACATTTTTTGGAACTTGTATTTGTCGTTGTTCTTCCATTGCTTCCATGCTATCATCACTATTATCATCAAATATTTCATCTATTTCGTCTTCTATTTGGCTATTTAATTGTGGTAGTCTGGTATTTCTTCTTTCAGCATTGACCCAATCTTGAAACAACATTGATATTTCCAAACTATCATTTGCTAATGAGTATCGATGATCTCCAATCATAAATCTCGCCGCACTAAAGGCTTGCTCCAAAGCGACCGATGATGCTTGAATCGCTAGCACATCTCGAACAATCCTAGCAAGAGTCGAAAATTGATTTTCACGATTCTTCCACCATACTAATATTGGAGTTTGAAGTTGTCCTTCTTCATGCCTAATCTTTTCCCGTGCCTGATTGAAATATAAATCAAAATCATTATTAGTAGATGATTCAAGCTCAAGATAATCATCCATTCAATCATCCGTATCATCACTTCTAGGCCTACAAGATGGATGTTCAACTATTGGAATATTTTTTTCCATAGATTTATATGTATTATATAACTCTCCAGCTTTTATATATATGCTACTTTTACAATCTTCAACACTAGGAGTTTCATCATCTTTAATTTCTAAATTTGCATAAATCTTTTCAATCATTCTTTCAACACCTTTTAATTTGTAATATGGGTTGAAATGAGTAGCGGTCAAATAGATTTGAGGAATAGGGAAAATATATTTTTTGAATTTTTCAATCATAAAAGCAAGGGAATCTTCAAATTGATCTTTTCCTTTATATTTTGTAAATTCAGATGAAATATCACAAATATTTACTAAAACAGAAGAAATAGTTGGATAATATTGACCAAAAGCAGCATTGTTGCTTTATAAAAAACACTTAAAAATTCAATAAATTTTTTTGTATTTTCCCAATTTTCATAGCCAATTCTCAAATTCGGGTCCGCATTATGAGCATTAAAAACTAATTGTACCGGCTCTTGATAAACATAAGCAATTTGAAGCATTTCAAATAAAGAATTCCATCTAGTGCATACTTCTTTTGGAAATTTTCTATATTCAAGCCTACATTCTTTACAACGATTTTTAAATTCTGTAATTCTAGCTTTTATTTGAGATTTAAAAATCCAATTACAAGCAAGTCTAATTTTTTCACAAGAAATTCCAAATTGAGAAATACCATCTTTTACTATCAAATTATACACATCTGCAGCACACTTAATATGAAAAGAATCATTATCAATAGAACAAAGTCTACATTTTAAATAATCAATTACTTTTAAATAATTAGAAACATTATCTAAAATGACACTCATTATTTTATCACATATTCCATAAAATTGTAAAATAGAGCTTATTTTTGTTGCTATATAAGAACCGATTTTAGTTTCTTCAACATATTTATATCCTAATATTCGTTTTTGCATGTTCCATTCATGGTCAATCCAATGGACAATAATTGTAAAATAATCATTACCATTAGGACTACGTCCCATATCAGAAGTAATAGATAATCTACCATCATAATAAATAAATAAACAACGAAGAAAATGACAATATTCTTTTTGATATTTAAAAAGATCACTTTTAATTGTACTTCTTGGAATACCTTCATAATCTGGGTTATACAATTCCTGAATAACCGAATAAAACCAGGATGTGAAGGAAATGAAAAAGGCAAACCACAAATAACAACCATTTTAGCTAATTCTCTACAATCTTTTTCTTTACTATATGTGCGGTGTGTGCTACAGCTAGCCGGGTTAGTCATATTTAATACACTTTGAACCATATTAGAACCTCCAACTCCCATAGAATTTTCAGGTATGGGTATTCCATTTTTATTAGCCCTTTCTATATCATCTAGGTAAGCAAATTCTTTACTACACTTTCTCAAATGCGTTCTTAGTCGTCCCGTTCTCCCTTGTGTACCCGTAGTTACATGTTTCATGGTCAATTTACATTTCGTGCAAGTAACAATAGTTTTTTCCTCATTTTGTACCAAAAATTTCCATACTAAAGATCTTTTAACACGTACAACGGTCTTTGAAAAAGTAGGTAAAGAGGGAACTTCATCTTGTTCCGATAGTTCGGTAACCGGACTAGTAGGGGTAGGGGTCTCATCATCTTTGTCATTTATTTCTATTTCCTCATCTAATTCTTCCTCAAAATTAGTGAAATATCTATTTAAAGTCTCATGATCTACTTCATTTTCAGAATTAAATTCCATAGGTCGTGAGTCTCGTGTACAAAAAGTTTCATCAACATGAGTATAATCATTAGTATTAATTCTAAATAGAGGTGGCAAATTTTTAGAATTAGAACTACTTCCTCCTTTCCTATTATTTTTTCTTTCCGACATTCGTCTTTTCCCACTATTTCTTTCCAAGTTCATGTTCAAGTTTAAAATAATTAAATATTATGAAAAACAAGCAAGATAATTAATAAACAAATAAAAAATTAAAGTTGGAACGAATGTACCGAATGTCTACATAAAAGTAGATGTATAATCAATGCCGAAATTGAGAGATGCCAATTGAAGCTTTCGATTTACTTCAAATAAATCTCCAAAATTCGAACTCCAAGTCAATATCACAAAATAATAATTATGAATTTATGAGAGATTGAAAATTGAGAGATTTTATAAGATGTTAATGAAATAATTTGTGAATTTGTGATTTAAATAAAAGAATATGAGTATATTTATAGTGCTAAGGGTTAGAGAGGGGTGAGGGGCTGTTTTGAGCCGTTTTGGGCCCTAGACCAACGGCTAAAAGGTCCCAACGACTACAATTAATGTTCAATTTAAAAAAAAAATAAAAAATCGGAAGTGACCGTTGAACCAGACAGGAACCGGTTCTTACCAGATCGGAACCAGTTCTTATCGAACAGGATCAACCGGATAAAAATCGGGTTCCGTTTTGATACCGGTTTCGATATCCTATAAGACCGGTTCCTTACCGGTACCGGACTTACTGGTACGAAAACCGGACCAGCCTAAAACCGATCCAATTGCCAGCCTTAGTTTAACCCCAATGAAGAAGGCAAATGAATATAAAACCTATTGGAGGACAATTGGCTCAACACGTGTCATTAAAGAGATGAACATGAAAGGACATATAGAAATACTGACATGAAAAAACAGTAATTGCAAAAGTACTCTTGTTCGTACACCCAACTCCCATTTCTAAATATAATATATATATATAATACTAAATTAATACTTTACTTATCAAAACTTAGTAACTTACTTTAAATTTTTAGTTTTGAAATTTGAATTTTAAAAGATGAAAAATTTTACATAACTAAAACATGTTATTCAAAACAATAAAAGTAAAATATTTTAAATATAAATTCAAAATAATTAAATAAATATACAAAAAAATTAATCATGCATCCTGTCCCGTCTCGTCAAAACTCTCCCATCCCCTTAAAGTAGTGTGACGCTATGGGACATTAAATCATCCCGTGAATCCCGTCTGATTCATCCCAGGACCGATTGAATTTCGGTTGATGGTTGTCTCGGCCCGGCCCGGGATCATCCGTCCCATCCCGCCGTCTTTGTTCCTTTGCTAGCCCTAGGTATGACCAATCCATTTTAACTGAATTTTTTTCATAAAAAAGTCAAAGCAAACAACAATTTTTCTTTCCTTCGAGGCACCAAAATAAAGATACAATTTTTACGATTTTTTTTAAAAATTCAGTTCATGTTTGCAAAAACAATGTTCCCTTTTTTTTTCCAGATATTTTTATATTTTTATAATGGATTAATTCAATGAATTATAACAAATCAATTAATGGATGGTCTATATCTGTTAGACTATAGTTAATGGATACTCTTAAATCATAACTGTAATTATATAGACTATGATTCCATACCATAATTTTTTTTTAATTCCTTTTTGGCTATGGAGTTCTCAACAACAAATACCTACCCACATATTAGAATAGAAATTCATAAAAAAAAATTAGATTTGATTGTATAGTGTATACCCGTTATGTACACAAAATTGATAGTTATTCAAACAAGCTAGGAAACTGCTCCTGTATATCATGCTCGGTCTGCCAGGTTGACTCCTCAATTGGACGATGTCTCCAATGGACCTTAACCACATGAATGACTCTCAAACGCAACCACAATAAATATCTAGCTAGAATGACAAGTGGCTCCTCCACGAAGGTTAAGCTATTATCCAACTCTACAACATCATACTGAAGCACATGAGACTCATCCAAAACATTTTGGTGCAATATCGAAACATGAAAAACTAGGTGGATGGCTGAGCACATCGAAGGCAACGCTAACTCATAAGAAACCTCTCCAACTGACCGGAAGATCTCAAAAGACCCAATATACTTGGGACTAAGCTTGCCCCGCCTCCCAAATTTCATCACACTTTTCGGGTGGCACACGGAGGAAAACTCTCTCACCCACTGAAAACTTCAAAGGCCACCGCTTATGATCAACATTACTTTTGTGCCTATTCTGAGCTGTCTAAAGTCTGTCCGAAATCACCCTCACCTGCTCCAAATCCTCCTGAATCAAGACTGTACCACGCGGTCTAGGCTCTGTATACTCAAACCAATCAACCGGAGAATGACAACACCTACCATAAAAGGTGTTGAAAGGGTTATCTGGATGATCGAATAGTAGTTGTTATTTTACGCAAACTCCACCAAAGGCAAGAACTGGACCCACTAACCTCCAAACTCGAACACACAAGCCCACAACATGTCCTCAAAGACCTATATAGTATGCTCTAACCATCAGTCTGCGAGTGGATGATAACGCTCAAACTACTCTTCAAAACCAATTATAAGAGTAAGAAATCATCGTCAATAAAAATACCCAACTAAGAGTGTCACGACCTAGGGGCACCACTTTGATGTAACATGGTGTACAAGACCCCAAGAGGCCTCATACAAGGCATTTAGCTTTCATAGTCAAGATAATAAAAAATGACGAGATTTAAAATATTTTCAACATAACCAAAGTTTTTAATTGCAAAGCTAAAGTCTAAAACACTTGTCTCAAAAACCATCTAATATGATAGAATCTCGGGACATTGCCTGTACATCAATGTTCAAAAACTCAAATGAAAAGAACATAAAAAAGTAGTGGCCAGATCCTTGGATGAATGAGGACTCACCAATCTTCAACTCTTCCTCTACTATAGATCCTTGCCATGGGATGAGAATCGGGAACGACGGACGCTACATTTGGATAAGAAATATAGGCAAGAGTATGTGTTAGTACAAAAATGAACTAAATATGATAACTTACATAAACATAACGTAAGAGTTAGACAGCATAAGACATGAAGCATAATCAATGTACATAATAGATCATCTCAACATGTAAGGAGTACTTCTTGAAGTAACCTTGATTTATCCTTAATCAAGACATGTGTAACCGTCTCTAGTCTTACTCATCATGGAAGGCAAACTCAAGCAACAATCCAAGCTCATCACCTATCATAACATATCATAGCTTATCTTTTAAGGACATGGGGAATCACTTTTGCCTTACTATAGAGGATCAAGGGTAATCTCCTTTCTTTGGGATCATGGGTAGTCGTCTCTTGTCAAACTTGCATTATAGGAATGTGGGTAATCGCCTCTTGTCTAACTTCAAGGAATATGGGTAATCGCCTCTTGTCCTTCTCATTTAGAGGTAATGGGTAATCGCCTCTTGTCCTTCTCATTTAGAGGTCATGGGTAATCGCCTCTAGCCTCATCAATTTCATAGTTCCTTAACTTAGATTCATTTTAGGTGAGAAATCTTTTCACCCTAAATCATTCAATGTGAGCAAGTCTTTCCATTCATACATAAGAAATCATGTAGGAAAACTCCCTTCCACAACAATCACATCAACAATCAACAATCAACAATTAATAACATATTTTTCACTCTCAAAGTAATTCTTATCATAAATCATCACATATGTTTCAATCTCAAAGCAATTCATATTGTATCTTATTTATTGTATAAGAACACACATAAATCCATAAATTCTCCTTTCATAGATTAAAATCCATTTTTATTCCATTTCTCCTTTGAAACATGAGTTAAGCATGGGTACATGGAATCTCATAGTAAAAACATAGAATCCTCTCAATTCATGTGTAATTAATCATAATACAATCAATTTAATCAACATTCATAAAGACCCATAACTTAGAAGAAAACCCTAACTCAAATTGGGGAATTTCTACTTTCAATTGGGAGAACTTGGGGGATCCATGGATGCAAGGATTCCATGGATGAAAAGCTATCATACTTTGCTATCAAAGCCCACAAACAATTGGAGAATGGAGCCCTAGCTTCAACCTTTCTTATTCTTCAAGTTTCTAGAGAGAGAAATATTTTGGAGAGGAAGAACTTTGGTCTTCTTTTGGATTTTTAGAAGAATGACTTGAATGGTTCAGATTTGGGGTTAAAATCACTTATAAAGGGATCCTAAGCATGGGTAAAACGACATAATATTGTTTTAAAGAAATCTAAAAAAGACCCAATAACCCTCAAACTTACAACTGACTTAGCCCCCACACGCCAGGCTTCACGAGCCGTCAAGGACTTCACGGCCCATTGTGGAAGTCGTGGTCCTTGACTAGTGGCTTGTCAAGCCACCCCCAAAACCTATTCCCTTCAGGACCCACTCCACGAGGTGTCTAGGCTCTCACGAGCCATCAAATTGGTTGTGTGGAGGGTCAACCTTTAGGGTAGCTACTGCCTCCCCTCCACGGCCATCAACACGACCCATTGGTCTCTTCGCGAGCCATTTGGGTGCTCATGGTCGTGGGAGGGGAGCCCTCTTTGGCTCAACACTATGAGCCACCACGGGCTAAACCACGCCTCGTGGTGCCCTTTATGGCTCGTCAGGGTCTTCGTGAAGGGTGCCCAGGCTCAATACTTGGCTTGTGACCTCTCACTTGGTCCCTTGCTTAGCCTACTAGATTCTAAGGTGTTACATTATCTCCCCTTGGGAACATTCATCTCTGAATGGGATTCTAATCATCTTATGAAAGAAAAGACTCAAAACTAACCGCCCATCATGCATGAAATCACATAAATGCACATATTCGAGGAGGAAACATCAACTCCAAGCTAAAACATACTCATATCATCCTATCATGAAATCCATATGCAACTCATACTCAAATGTATATATCCGAGGAGGAAACATCAACTCCAAGCTTAAGCATGTTCAAAACATCATATCATGGGGTCTATATGAAATTCATACTCAAATGCACAGAAACATGCATAAATCAATCAAGTTGACTCATTTTCTCAAAACTTAAGCTTTTCATGAACATGCATAATTTAGGAAATCATGGGAATATCTAAGATAGATGACACCAAAAGAATAAACCATGAGGAACTCCATACTTCAAGCTAGAATAGGAGTAGAAGAAAAAAGACAAGGATATTGGGACATCATATCGGCCTCCCAAGTAGCACCCTGAACTAAATGATTCCTCCACAATACTTTCACGGAAGCAACTTCCTTGTTTCTCAACTTCTTGACCTGTCGGTCTAAAATCTCAATTGGAACTTTTTCATAAGAAAGATTCTACTTAACTCCCAAACCTTCTAAGGGAACTATAGATGTCGGATCTCCAACACATTTCTTTAACACAGAGACATGGAAAACCGGATGCACCGATGCCAACTCATTAGGCAATTCAAGTTCATAAGCAACCTTACCAAGATGTCTTAAAATCAGATATGGGCCTACATAACGGGAACTAAGCTTCCCTTTCTTACCAAATCTCATTACACCCTTCATAGGTGAAATTTTCAAGTAAACCCAATCATGAACATCAAACTCAAGATCTCTTCTTCTAACATCGACATATGGCTTTTATCGACCTTCTCAATAGCTTCATGTACCAACTCGGGACCTATTAGGGCAACTGTACCTACTTCAAACTAGCCTATATGAGATCTACACCTCCTACCATACAATGCCTCAAAAGAGCCATACCAATACTTGAGTGATAACTCTTGTTATAGGAAAACTCAATCAAAGGCAAATGATCATCCCAATTACCCTTGAAATCAATCACACAAGCTCTCAACATATCTTCCAAAGTTTGGATAGTATGCTCCGCTTGCCCATCGGTTTGGGGATGAAAAGTCGTGCTAAGCTTAACATGAGTACCAAGGCCCTTTTGGAAAGATTTCCAAAACTAAGAAGTGAATTGGGTAACTCGATCGGAGATAATGGACAAGGGAACTCTATGCAACCTTACCATTTTTCTCAAATACAACTTGGCGTAGTCTTCCGCCATATAAGAAATCTTGACGGGAATGAAATGAGCTGATTTCGTCATTCGGTCTACTATAACCCAAATCGAATCATGGTTTCGCCGGGTATGTGGCAATCCTACTATGAAGTCCATATTCAAATCTTCCCATTTCCAAGTAGGAATACTAATGTCTTGGGAAAAACCTCTATGTTTCTGATGCTCAACTTTCACTTGTTGGCAATTCGCACACTTAGCCACAAATCCCGCAATATCCTTCTTCATCCTATTCTACCAATAGATCTCCCACAAGTCATGGTACATCTTGGTGGCTCCCAGGTGAATGGAATACTGAGAACTATGGGCTTCTGACAAGATTTGTTCCCTCAAGTCATTGATATTAGGAACACACAAACGACCTTGATATCTAAGTACACCATCTCTCCCTTGGGAGAAAGCCTCAACGAACTTTCTAAGCAATACTTCTTTCAATTCAACTAAGGTTGGATCAAGACATTGCTTGGCTTTCACATCCGCCACAAAAGACGATTTTGAACCATTTTGGATCACAACACCACCCTTGGTGAAGTCCATTAGTCGAACACCCAATCAGGCCAATCTATGTAAATCTCGTACCAATTCTCTCTTACCATCCTCAATGTGGCCCACACTACCCATTGATAATTGGCTAAAAGCATCTGCCACCACATTTGCCTTACCGGGTGATAGCGAACACTCATATCATAATCCTTAAGTAACTCAAGCCACCTTCTTTGGCGAAGATTAAGATCTTTCTGATTAAACACATATTGTAAACTCTTATGGTCGGTAAAAATATCTACATGAACACCATACAAGTAGTGCCTCCAAATCTTTAAGGCAAAAACAACAGCCTCTAATTCAAGATCGTGGGCTGGATAATTCTTCTCATGAACCTTAAGTTGCCTTGACGCATAGGCAATGACTTTCTCATTTTGCATAACTACGCATCCTAACCCAATTCTCGAGGCATCATAATAAACCACAAAACCATCAGTCCCTTCCGGTAAAGTCACCGAAGCGGAAGTAAGTCTATCCTTCAATTCTTGAAAACTCTTCTCACATGCTTCAGACCATATGAACTTAGCTTTCTTTTGAGTCAGTGCTGTCAATGGAGAGGCAATCAATGAAAACCCCTCAACAAACCTTCTATAGTAACCAGCCAAACCCAAGAAGCTTCTAATATCCGAAGGAGATACAGATCTAGGCCAACTTTTAACCACATCCGTCTTCTTAGGATCTACCTCAATATCTTTACTTGAAACAATATGACCAAGAAAGGCTACGAGCCTTAGCCAAAACTCACATTTGTTAAACTTCGCAAAGAGTTGTTGGTCCTTGAGAATTTGCAACACAATCCTCAAATGATTGATGTGATCATCCTCGCTTCTCGAATAAATCAATATATCATCAATGAACACAATCACTAACATGTCAAGGTATTGTCTAAACACCCAATTCATCTAATCCATAATGCTGCTGGAGCATTAGTCAAACCAAACGACATCCCCAAAAACTCAAAATGACCATATCGGGTTCTAAAAGCTGTTTTTGGCATAACATGTTCTTTCACCCTCAACTGGTGATAACCCGACCGGAGGTCAATATTGGAAAAGTAACTCGCCCCTTGAAGTTGGTCAAATAAATCATCTATCCTTGGAGATGATACTTGTTATTAATGGTCACCTTATTCAATTACCGGTAGTTGATACATATATGAAGTGAACCATCTTTCTTTTTAACAAACAAAGTTGGATCACCCCATGAAGAGATAATCGATCGGATAAAACCCTTATCTAACAAATCTTTCAATTGTTCTTTCAACTCCTTTAGTTATGCCGGATCCATAAGGTAAGGAGGAATAAAAATAGGCTGTGTATTTGAGAGAAGGTCAATACCAAAGTCTATTTCCCTTTCGGGAGGAATACCGGGTAGATCATCTGGGAACACTTCCGAAAACTCATTTACAATAGGGACCAACTCAAGAGTAGGGGTTTCAGAATCCATATCCCTCACCCTAACTAGGTGGTATATATAACCCTTAGAAATCATCTTTCTTGCTTTAAGACAAGAAATAAATTGACCTTTCGGCATAGAATTTCCCACTTTCAACTCTAGGATAGGCTCATTCGGAAATTGGAATTTGGCCACTCTGGTCCTACAATCTATAGAGGCATAATATGAATGCAATCAATCCATCCCAAGAATGATATCAAAATCTAGTATATCAAGCTCTACAAGATCAACATAAGTGACTCTATGGAACAAGGAAACAAGACACTTTCTATAGACCCTCTTAGCCACAACAGAATCACCAACAGGAGTAGAGCCAGAAAAAAGGGATCTAATAACATGTCAGGAAGCACATCACAATTCATATCCACATATGGCGTCACAAAGGATAAGGTAGAACTGGGGTCAAGTAAAGCATAAACATCAAATTTAAAGACTTTCAACATATTGGTAACCACATTGGGAGAACCCTCTTGTTCACCATGAGTCTGAAGTGTATAAAACTTGATTTGCTTGAGAGCATTTAAACCTGAACCGCTTAGATCGGATGAAGGATAGGGTTGAGCTCGACGATGATTATCTCCTTTATTCTTAGCAACTCAAGGATACTCTTTTATCTTGTGGTCCATCTTACCACAACCAAAACAAGCATTGGAACCCGCTAGACATTTACCTTATGCTTTCTTCCACATTTAGCACAATTTGGCAATGAAGGCCCATTACCACTTCCTTGAGGTTTAGGGTTAGACACCTTACCTTGGTCAAATCTTGGAGGAACATTAGAGGAACCTTATCCGAAAAACCTTTGTCGAAACCTTGAACGACCAGGCCCGTCGAACCTAGAGTATAAAGGGTTACCATCCTCGGTTCTTGCCCTCTTCAGTTCCCTAGAATTCTCCTTAAGTTTATCCTCTTTGATCTGTTGAGCATGGACCATGAGGCGAGATATGTCCCTTTTATGGACAAGCATAGCGGTACGACATTCTTTCACCACCAATTCAGACACTTCCGAAATGAACTTGCTCATCATTGCCCTAGAGTCGGCAATTATAGAGGGAGCATACCTTGACAACTGTGTGAATCTCAAATCATATTCTTTCACACTTATGTTCCTTTGTCGGAGGTTAATAAACTCAAGCACCTTTGCCTCCCTCATCTCAAGAGGAAATAACCTATCAAGGAAAGCAGACTTGAACTTCTCCCAATCTAAAGGACCCGTATCTTCCATCCTTCTTTCCTTCCATTTGTTGAACCAAATTTGAGCCACACCCTTAAGTTGATAAGCGGCCAATTCTGCCTTTTCCACCGGCGTCACTTTCATAATAGCCAACACCTTGTAAACCTCATCAATGAACTCTTGAAGATCTTCCTACACCTTAGAACCATAGAATTTTGGAGGGTTCATACTAAGGAAATCCCTCACTCTAGATGTCGTCCTACCCACATTTGGGTTCACAAGAGCTATTTCCCTGTTGGATTGGGACGTCACGGCTTGGGCCAAAACTTGAAAAGTGGTTCTAAATTCTGCATTGGTTACTTACCCGGCGAAAGGGTTGGTCGGGAACGTCAGACCCTATATTTGGATAATAAATGTAGGCAAAAGTATACGTTAGTACAAAAATGTAATAAATATAATAACTTGCATAAACATAATATAAGAGTTAGACAACATAAGACATGAAGCATAATCAATGCACATAATAGATCATCTCAACATCTAAGGAGTACTTCTTAAAGTAACCTAGATTTATCCTTAGTCAAGACATGGGTAACAGCCTCTAGACTTACTCATCATGGAAGGAAAATGCAACCAACAATCCAAGCTCGTCACCTATCATAACATATCATAACTTATCTTTTAAGGACAAGGGGAATCGCCTCTTGTCTTACTATAGATGATCAAGGGTAATCGCCTCTTGTCCTTCTTTCTTTGCGATCATGGGTAGTCACCTTTTGTCCAACTTGAATTATAGTAATGTGGGTAATCACCTCTTGTCCAACTTTAAGAAATATGGGTAAACGCCTCTTATCTTTCTCATTTAGAGGTCATGGGTAATCACCTCTAGCCTCATCAATTTCATAGTTCCTTAACTTAGATTCATTTTAGGTGAGAAATTATTTCAACCTAGAATCATTCAATGTGACCAAGCCTTTCACATTCATACATAAGAAATCACGTGGGAAAACTCCCTTGCATAAAAATCACATCAACAATCAATAATTAATGACATATGCTTCACTCTCAAAGCATTTCTTATCATAAATCATCACATATTCTTCAATCTCAAAGCAATTCATATTGTATCTTATTTATCCTATAAGAACACACATAACTCCATAAATTCTCATTTCATAGATTAAAATCCATTTTATTCAATTTCTCCTTAGAAACATGGGTTAAGCATGGGTACATGGAATTTCATCGGAAAAGCATAAAATCCTTTCAAGTCATGCATTATCAATCATAATACAATCAATTTAATCAACATTCATAAAGACCCACAACTTAGAAGAAAACCCTAACTTAAATTGGGGAATTTTTACTTTCAATTAGGAGAACTTAGGGGCTCCATGGATGAAAAACTATCATACTTTGCTATCAAAGCCCACAAAAAATTAGAGAATGGAGACTTGACCTTGAGCCCTAGCTTCAACTTTCCTTCTTCTTCTTGAAGTTTCTAGAGAGAGAAATATTTTGGAGAGGAAGAACTTCGGTCTTCTTTTGGATTCTTAGAAGAATGACTTGAATGGGTTGGATTTGGGGTTAAAAACGCTTATATAGGGGTCCTAGGCATGGGTAAAATGACATAGTATTGTTTTAAAGAAATTTGGAAAAGACTCAACAACCCTCAGACTTACAGTTGGCATTGCCCCCATACGCTAGGCTTCACGAGCTGTCAAGGACTTCAAGGCCCATTGTGGAAGCCGTGGTCATTGACCAATGGCTTGGCAAGCCTCTCCAAAAACCTATCCCCTTTACGATCCACTCTTTGAGCCGTCTAGGCTCTCATGAGCTTTCAAGTGGCTTGTATGGAGGGTCAACCTTTAGGGTAGCTTCTTACTTTTCTCCACAGCTATTACTATGACCCGTTGGGATCTTCACGAGTCATTTGAGTGCTTGTGGAAGAGGATCCCTCTTTGGCTCAACATACTGAGCCACCACGGGCTATACCACACCTCGTGGTGCCCTCACGATTCATCTGTGCCTTCGTGAAGGGTGCCCATGCTCAATACTTGGATTGTGACCTCTCACTTGGTCCCTTGCTTAGCCTACTAGATTTTGAGGTGTTACAAAGACTCAGGGTCAAATCCCACAGAGAATGATATAGCGCAAAGAATTCTATCAAGAACTTTGGAATGTAAATTCATTTATTTGTAGTAATAAGAACAAGTGGATCGATGATTCTACCAAATTTAAGAAAAAAGTTTGGTTATCAATAGTCAAAATTAAACTAGAATTTTAGAAGATCAAATAAGTAATGAAATCTAGGGGTGCGGGGATTGCAAATCGATATCACATGGGTAATTATGTTGCTCTATAATGACGAACATTCATGGATAGGCTGGGTCATTTTCAATGATACTAATCTTCTTTCGGTCTCATAGTATCATTTCATAGAATCTCCTTTCGGTCTCATCTATGTGAAAAACTAAACAACCCAATACCTTACTCTATTCTCTCTTTTGATGCACAAATAGACAAATAGATTCGACCCATAATCTCTATTTTTGAAGCAATTTCAAACATCAAAGCGAAATTGCTATATCAAACTAATTATACACTCCAATGATTCTCTTTCGAGCATCAATCGAAGATCGGAAGTTGAAATTAAGTTTGCAACCATAACGCATAAATTAACCTCATGCTAATTAGCCCAAATCTATGTATGAAAAATAACAAAATAGAGCATAACACAAATACTCACTACATTAAATAAACACCTAACCCTATAATGCACCCCTAGATCTTGGGGTTTTAGCCACCCATCACAAAGTGTAAATAATTATACCTTGCATGAACATGGGTAATATGAAATTAGAAAACACAAGCAATAACCACTTAGAATTTCAACTTCAAATTGTCAATTTCAAGAGCAAAAATTGAAGAACCCCCCAAAACTAAAAGTGTTCTTTACAAAAAGATAGTGTTTCTCTCTCTAAACTATTCAGAACTTTCTCACTACTTTTCATCTCTACCCTACTTCTTTCTCTCTCCTTTGGGATATTTATAGTTTCCCTAAATTTGGGCCAATACTCAATGTGTGACCCATTGGGCGATGTTAGTTAGGCTCACCGATCACATTAGGTGAATCGCCAACTACTCCTCAGCTCGCCTTTCTCTTACTTTAGGCTTCAGGTGTTTGAACCTCAATTGGCAAGCTCATTCAAGTCCGCCTTTCACATTCGGTTTATTCCCGAGTACCACCTTTGTTCGCCTTTAATTTTTATCCAAGTACTGTCACCTCGACGATGGTCACCTTGTTTACCCTTTTCATTCGATGAGTCACCATTTCTCTTTTAGTCCGCCGACCTGCCTCAATTAATTCAATTGTTGCGCACTGGCAACTTGGGTGAGTTCATACCCATTGGGCGATCTGCCCTTCATGTTAGATGATCACCAATGTGGAGTTTACACTCCTTTACATGTTTTTGGCCCTTCTTTCACGCATTCATCCTTGCCTTGTTCCTTAGCTTTCATAGTTGCAAATCATCAAAATATCATTAGAATAAGACAAAATTAAGCATTGAGGACATAAATTGTTGAGATAAATATGCCTCAAATAAGTGTAAATCTACCACTCATTAATACGCCCAATTTAAACATTTGGTTGTCCTTAAGTAAATCAAGAACAAAATTAGCTCAACAAGGGTGTCTACAACAGTTCTCAATGAGAGATAACATGTACGTGTCATTACAAGACTACTTTTAATAACATGCTACACTCAATTACGATAAAAAAAGCTTTAGATGATGACTAGTCGGTATCAAACCAAGCTGAAGCTCACTATAACTTCCTTTCTTATGCAAGACTATGTTTCAACGAATGCATTCAAGTGCCCTCATATCAAGAACAATTACATGCTCTCACAAACCAAGTTAACAAAAAAAAGTAAGGAATCAATAAAATTCCCACTCTTCCAAAAGAGAAATACATGGAAGCTTCATCCCATAGGCTTGTCCATGTTTTCCAATTATCACACAACCCAGTTCATGCAAGATCTCAAGGGTATTTTAGGCTTGTAATGGGGCTGAGGGTTAATTTATGGTTAATTTGGATCTGTCACTTCATATTTTCAAAGCATTGTTGCAATCGTCTTTACCTCTTTTCAAGTTCCTTTCGTTTATTTTCTTTTGAAAACTCAAACTTTGATTTGTCAACCACTTTATTGGAACCCCCTTTTATTTCACCAAAATCTCTTTTTCATTTGAATATTTTCAAATGCTGTTCATCACAATGTCTTTTTTTTGTTTATAAAGAGGGGTTCATTCTCTTTGTAACAGACTTCAAAGTTGAGTCTCAATTCATCTTTCTTTGCCTTTCACTTGGCTTCATTCTTCCTTTCTTTCCACACCCCCAACTTAAGATTTTGGCCTAACTTGGCTTTTTAAACATACCAATGCTTCAAAAAGGATTTTGGTTGTGAAGTTAGGGACAATTTGTCTCAAGAGGTTTCAATATGGTTGTCAACAAATGGTACCAAAATGGTTGCACATCCTCACAAGGTAGTCACAAAGGATATGAAAATTTGGGTTCTCTCTTAAAAAATCTGCCCAAGATCATTTCTTACAGTTACCAAGGCTAGACAATTAGACTAACAAAGCAAATTCAAGGATTTCACAAGCATACTTTCAAGTAAAACCTAACCACACATGGGACTTCAAACACAATCATTTATCACAACCCAAAAAGATTGAAAGTTTACGTGTGATGTTCATTACAAGGATCACATCAAAACACAATTGGTCAACACAAGATTCAAAAAGATCACTCAAAAGTGCAATCATATCAATTTTCGTTCTTGAAACACAAACACTATACACCATGCTCATCATGAGTACTATTCAAGACATCGATATTGAACATAATCGATCCTCGAATTATTATCAATGAAAACTCAAGAATTTCATGATTTCCAACACTCATGGGGTTATTGAAAATTTGAGAGAAAAAGAAAGAGACCAAATGAGATAAATTAATCAAAATACTATAATAGAAACAAAACAAAAACTACAATATTCTAAAAGCTTAAAGTAACAAAATACAAACTAAATGGGAATATTGGCACAAGTGCCCACACCCCACCAAAAAGTAAATGTAGTGTGCTCAATGCGAAAATAAAAGAGTACATGAGGAAAGGTGAAAGGGTTCCCCTAACAGGCTATGCCCGTGGAGTGCTCTCAGCAGGAGTTTCTAGAGGAGTGACATCATCTAGTGCATCAGTGCTCGGTAAGACGAACACATGAGGCAGCATTGTAGGCTCATCTAAGGCATCAGTGCCCGACACATTAATAAGAGGAATGATGGATTCTGAAGAGACTCCACTAGTGCCCACTGCGGAGGTATCCTCAATAGACCACCCCAATGTCGTGTGGACCATCGTCTCCTCTATATCCTGCAACTTTGTCAGGGTCACAACAATCCTCTACTTATCCTCTTGTCTCCTCATCAGTACTCTTGACCGAATCATCATTGACCCTATCAACGTCTCTCTTATCATCATCATCGTCACGACACCAACATCAGCTACATCATCAACAGTCGGCTTCTTAGCTACACTAGAAGGAAGCTCACTGCTAGGCATATGTGGGTGCACAAACACTGGCACATCAGGTAGGGGAACCTCACCCCACAACATTGATATGTTTGTAGATCTTGGCTGGTCCACATTAGCCCTCAACGTATCAATATCACCCCTCATACCATATAGCATATCTGAGCTACCCTTAGCCTTTTCCCGGGCCTCTAATCTAGTAGTGAGGTCATCCATCCTCACACCATGCGACTCAATCAAGGCCTAACAATGATTCAACCTAACTCTCGGTGGAGATACAACTCTCTCAATAGCCCTATCAACCAACTTGGGCAAATCAGCCTCAACCCTCACCGCCTTAACATCTGTAGACCCGAAAATATTACCAATTTGATAAATCATGGACTGGGTCAAGGGGGACGGGAGATAGAAGTAGGGGCAGGTGAAACAACAGTGGAAGTGAAAGGAGCAGAAGGAGCCATATGTATACCTGATAGCTCCATAAAAGGATAGTGGCCTCAAAAGCTAGAGTAGTAGGATAAACCAGAGGCGTAGTGTCTGGTGGTGGCGGCTTCCTCCAACATGCATCGTCCCGTAGAAAAGTAGCCTCAATCCTATGGATATCATTGGAGGAGGCCGGGATGATCCGAATATCTTTCCCCCAAAAAGGAACTCCAACATCCTCACACAAATGTGTGATTAGAACTAGGAAAAGAAGTAATGCCTGTCCTTTAGGGCCCTCATTAGCATTTCCCCAACAAAAATCGACCCCACATTAATGTGCTCCCTGTCAATGATGGTACCCACTAACATCGCCTTGGAATGCCAAATGATGGATCTATTCTGCGAAGGCATGATATGACTGCTAATGAACCCAAACTGGTATCGAACCCCCACATTCAAATCCTTATTCTCTATTCTTGCATCGTCAGCCATCCAATGTGGAGAAATGTCAAATAAAAGTGGCGCCAACCAAGCTTTTAGATCATCAAGGTCATGGTGCATCCGTATTGTGAACGTATCAACCTTATTTAATGAAGTACCAAGGGTTGTGTTGATTGCACCCATGTGGCATTGTACCTTCTTACCACACACCTCAACCTCATACAAAGGCTTTCAAATTGTGCCCTTTCTCTTATTTGGTAAGGCCTGTGCAAAAGTCGTGTATAACTCTCACACCCAAGATAAGACATATGGATTATGAGGCCTTATGAGCCCCTCAAACTTATGGAACTGAATTATGTCCCAGATCACTGGGCATGTCACACCTTGAACCTACACCCTAGATGTGACTAGCACTCAAGAACCATTGTTGGCCCAAGCGAACCCTTGGCCTGACTCAATACTCAGTGGAAGACTCACTCAATACAAGATAAACTCAAATGTAAAGCTTTAACTCAAAAGTCTCAAATAATAAACTCAGAATATAATAGAATATTCAACAAGCTAGATATAGGCAACTCAAGTCTTTAAAACATTTAACAAAGAAATGAAAGAAAGACTCCTCAAAACACTACTATCTATCTATGAATACTCTAAATGACAAAGATGGAAATTAGGACAAGACCCACGACATCCTAACAAAACTGAAAAGTAAATGGAATCCTCTGGAAGTAAAGAGGCTCACCAAAGCTAACTCGAACTGATGTGGTATCAACGAAGCACCCGTTGATGACCTCTATCTCCTGTATCTGCATCATGAAATGATGCAGGCCAAATGGCATTAGTACATTGAATGTACGAGCATGTAAGGGGAACACTGAACATAACATAAAAGTTTGAACTTTGAAAAAAGGAAACATACTCACCTCAACTCAACCTCGATTCATGAATACTCAACTCGATACAGTATAAAAACTACAATAAAGATGCCATTTATATAAAACATCGAAATCAGTAGATAATAACTCAACATATTTAAAAATACCATATTTATTCTTATTTGGGAGATTCTCTAACCGACAACCATCACTATAAGCTATGTGATGATACAGCGTCTCGCCCATGCTGCCATATCTTTCCTATACCTTGCTGGAGTATAAGACATCATCAAATAAGCTATGATTAAAAATAAATAAGGAATCATCTAAAAAGTATGATCCTTTCTACCCACGTTAGCGACATGGTTTATGAGGACTTTGAGTTGTTTGGACTTGTCCCCATATTGGTGCTCAATACTACTCCCAATAATATAACTCAGCTCATATGTTTAAAAACATTTCCTCATCCTCAAACTTTGAGATCATTACTCAAAAGGTTCTCTTAAAAGAGATTATACTCAAATACTCATCATGAACTCATTTGGAAATTGATGTTTCCTCTCATTTTAAATGTAAAAACATTTACTCTTGGGAATACGTAGTTTCCATATATTCATTTTGAAAAAAATGAAACTAAACTCTACTTATCCTTATACTCATACTCAAGTACTCAAGTCTTAAAACAAGTTTTAAAAGTTTGTGAAAGACTTTTCAAAATGACTCGAAAGACTCTCTCAAACTTGACTCTTAACTCTATCTTGAATTTGAATTATGAACTCAAGAGTTATGATTTATGATATGAAGGATCCCGTGATGATTAAATGGGGTTTAGATAGTTGATAATAAGAAACGAGTGAAGACAAAGACTGGAGCTAAGGTGTGACGCGGAGATGAATCAACTTATTTGGTCGCGAAATAATTTTTGAAAGAGTGGAGTCCGCACTCTCTCCACGACGTGGATAGGGATTAAATTTTCCAGGGACTGGAATTTGAAGCATGTTCGCGACGTGGACCTGGGCACTCATTTTTCCCGATCTTTTCTTCCTCTCCCAAACTCGATTCAACTCATACTCACTGCAATTCTAAGATCAAAACTCTCAAATTTTTATCACCCAAAACAATCTCTGAGAAACCCACACAAGAACTCTTCTTTCTTTCCTCGCGAGCAGGAAGAACACCAGCAACGTGCATTGTGTGATTCTACTGTGTTTTTTTACACTTGAAGGGGTTGACAGTTGAACGAAAGATAACTTTGATTTGCCCGGCCAGCAGGCGGGCAACGTGCTTACCTTGTATGACAACACTACAGAGCAAGAATTCGCTCTTCAAGAAACTACTCATCCCATACCTTTTGCTTGTCTCATATTTGTGGAACCTAATCTTTTTTGGTTCTAGTCTCTCCCTTGAATACATAGGGTAGGTAGGGCTGGATGAGAAATGGTTCCTTCTTGCCAATAATCTTTCCCCGACCTTTGGTTAACCTTACTCATAAAGGGTCTTACGGTAGGGAGAACTACCTAACTAAAGAAAAATAGTGTTCTTTCCATTAATTTACTCAACTCATTCATAAACCCTCGCCTCAAGAACTCAAAAAAACATTCCATTACTAATTAAATTCACAAACCTTTCAAGAACTCAACAATTCAATCATCAAGAATGAATTCATGGGTAAAAGATTTTAAAGTTGGTGTGATGAAGAACAAACCCAACACTATGGAAGCTTACATACCTTAATTTGGTGAAATAAATCCTTGATGGTGAAATAAATCCTTGATTCGTAAGTATTCTTGGCGAACGCTTGAAATCCTCCTTGTTTCCTCCTCTTGAACTCCTCTCAAAACCCTAAACGTGATTTTAAATTATGAAAACTGATCTAAGTCTGTTTAGACCCCTAAAATATTTCCAAAAATGTTTAAAGCTAATGGGGTAAGGAAAAGACCAAAATATCCCTCATTTATTCGGGTAAATTTTCCTCAACTGGACATGCAGACTTCAAAAAATTATATCTCCCTCATCCAAACTTGAAATTTAGCAAACTTGGTGGCGTTGGAAAGAGGATTCAAAGATCTTTCATTTAATATCTTATGGGCCACCTAAATCATCATGTACTCAAAGTTATGGTCATTTTAAGTTAACCAAAAACTCACAACTTAAGCTTAACTTGAACAAATTTTAAATTAGCTCTTTCTAAATTATTTCTTTCTAAATTTAGCTCTTTCTAAGGCAGAGGTGTTACAATCTTTCCCCCTTGGGAACATTTATCCTCGAATGAGATCACTCTAAGTAGACTAAGGGTGGCAACATCTACCACCTAGCTCAAACACCCAACAGGTATTTTAACATAACATTGCATATCAATTAAAAGATTGTTTTACAAAAATCATTACCTTGGTCTTGAATTTTTTCGGAAGGAAAGAGATGTGGGTATCTCTTCTTCATATCCTCCTCAGCCTCCCAAGTTTCTTCCTCAACGAACTGATTTCTCTATAAGACCTTGACTGATGCTACCTCTCTGGTTCACAACTTGTGAACCTAACGATAGAGTATCTCAATGGGGATCTCCTTATAAGATAGGATGTCCTTAATACCAATATTTTCAGTAGATATAATAAGTGAATGATCTCCCACACACTTCTTCGACATTGAAATGTGGAATACCGGGTGGACTGCTGCTAACTTTGGTGGTAGCTTCAACTCATAGGCTACATTGCCAATCCTCTTGGATATCCTGTAAGGACCAATATACCGGGGACTAAGCTTTCCATTCTTTCAAAACCTCGTAACACCTTCATGTGTGAAACCTTCAAATAAACCCAATCATCCACCTCAAACTCCAAGTCTCTTCTCCTAACATCGATATAGGATTTTTGATGACTTTGTGCTGTTTTCAACCTTTCTTGAATGGTCTTCAATTTCTCCATAGCTTGATGTACTATGTATGATCCTATCAACCCAGATTCACCAACCTCAAACCATCCAATAGGAGATCTATAGATTCTCCCATAAAGAGCCTCATAAGGAGCCATCTAGATGCTAGAGTGATAATTTTTATTGTAAACAAACTCAATGAGAGGTAAGTAATTATCCCAATTACCCTTAAAATCAAGCATACACTCCCTCATTTTATCCTCTAAAGTCTGAATCATGTGCTTTGCTTGACCATCAGTCTGAGGATGGAAAGCAGTACTTAAATTTACCTTCAAACCCAAACTTTTCTGGGAAGACTTCTAGAATTGTGCGGTGAATTGCTCACCTCTATATGAAATGATAGACACCGGAACCCCATGAAATCTGACTACCTCTTGAATATATAATCTTGCATAATCTTCTACTGAATAGGTAGTCTTTCCAACAAGAAATGGGCTGATTAAGTCATTCGATCTACAATCACTCAAATCGAATCATGCTGCCTGCGAGATTGCGACAACCCAATAATGAAATCCATATTGATCATATCCCACTTCCATGCTGGAAGATCTATGTTCTGAGCTATACCATCGAGCTTTTGGTGCTCTACCTTGGCTTGTTGGCAATTCGGGCACTTAGCAACGAACTCTGCAATACACCTCTTCATACTACTTCACCAATAGACTTCTCTCGAGTCACGATATATCTTTGTGGAACTAGGATGGATAGAGTATCTGGAGCTATGAGCTTCTTCCATGATCTTCTCTTGTAGTTCATCCACTTTTGGTACACACAATCTACCTTGATACCTCAATACACCATCTTCCCCTTGTTCAAAAGCCATTACTTTTTACTTCTGAACATTTGCCTTCAATTCAAGAAAAATGGGGTCTTGGTCTTGTTTATCTTTTACTTTGAACACTAGCAATGATTCAACCCCATTCATCACCACCACTGAAAATTTAGCAAACCTGGTGGCGTTGGAAAGAGGATTCAAAGACCTTTCATGTGATATCTTATGGTCCACCTAACACATCCTATACTGAAAGTTATGGTCATTTGAAGTTGATTCAAAACTCGCAACTTAAGCTTAACTTGAACAAATCTCAAATTAGCTCTTTCCAAATTAGTTCTTTCTAAATTTAACTCTTTCTAAGGCTGGGGTGTTACAAGGTAGTCGCTCAAAATTCCATTAGTGGACAGTCGTCTCTTCTCAAGAATAATACGTTCTCCAACAGCCTTGATCCTATTGAGGGTTCTTGGAGCGATTATTGGGAGAACTCAAGAAGCTGGTGCCTGAGTAGAGAATGGTTGCACCAATTTGGACATGCTGTCCATTTTATTTCTTGCCACCACCTTTTTTGGTTTCTCACTCACACGCATAGAAGATAGAGTGTGGTTTTTTATGGACGAGGAGCTGCAGATGGTTTGTTGATTGTTATGCCCTTTGCCTTTTCAAAGGGAGAGAAGGAGAAGAGCAGTCCCAATCTGAGTTTGTATATGAAGACTCTACATGTTTTCCCTTAGTTTTAGCTATAACCTACAAAGTACAATTATTCAAACATAGAATCGGTGAAGGTTAGTAGATATCAAAATCAAATAAGAGCATAGTTCAAAAATGTTTTGAGGCTCGACTAATGGGAATGCGGTCTGCCTAAATAGGTTAGGCGAGCTTAGGCAAGCTTGTTGAACTAGACAATGCATAATTTCAAAGGACTCAGGCATGAAGGGCGTAGATAATTCCAACTTGGCGATTCATTGAATTGGTTTCGGCGGGCTAAGACAAGTCCGTCAAAATTAACAATGCAAAATGAAAAGAAACAGGCATAAAGGGCAACATCCACTCACACTTGGCAATCCGTCGAGTGAGTTTCAACGAACTAAGACAAGACTGCCAAATGGAACAGTACCCACATGAAATAGATACTGAAGAAGGTGTGATGAGGCTTACTCGGTGATTTGCCTAACCGCCTTGGCGAGCTAAGACAAGCCCACCAAACAAGCAATGTTCAATCCAATGCCTATTTTCTCATGTTAATTCAACATCTGCAATAATACCCAATTCCCTGTCAACTTTACAATCGACCCACATACTTTAATACTTATCGGTACTCAGATTTCCCCCAAATATCACAAAGTATTGCTCAAATTGATGATTTTCCCTTAAGAAAAGTTTTCATTCCATTTATCATTAGGTGAAATCATGTCATTGGGTAAACACTAGATAATCAGACTTCACCCATACACAATTCACTCAAGACCCAACAATTATCAAGACTCAATTTCAAAATTTAACCAACACGACCAATTTTAGCGATTATAGACACAAGAGAAAATTTCTAACTCATGGCATAGTTCAACACCAACAATGTAGTACTACCCAATGAAATTAGCTAACAACAAACATCAAATGGTCTTACTCCAATACACAAAACAAAATTTTAAGCACAAATAACAAGATAGAAATCGAACACCAACCTCCTAGAGAAGTAAACACAAGAAAATGAAGGAGGTTAGGGTTTGGGTCGACTAATCATGTAGGATAACACACTCTAAGTACTCGAAAATCAAATAAAAGGGACACTCACGCACTGAAATATGATATTGGAAGTGAAGGGAAGAAAAGGATTTCAAAGATAGCGAAGGGTTTTCTTTTTTAAAATGAAAAGACCCTTGGCAATTTTTTATAACATGCATGTTTGGCATTCACGATTAACATCACCGAGTGTATTTGGGGAATCCCTGAATAGAGCTGAATCTCACCGAAAAGGCATGAACGAATACCAAACCTGAAGGTTGATTTGTCAAACTTGATGGAGTCTGCATAATGTACTTCGGTTGATCTCATTTCTTTTTTATCTTTGATCACCTAAGTTGACAATACACTTTTTTTTACATTTTTAGCTCAAAAGGTGGACAAGAATGAGTCCGCACAATGACTTCGGTGGATCACTGTTATGGTTTTGGCATCGCTTATTGTGTCTTTCGCAACACTGATATACCGTGAGTTTACGGTATTTTTGATACATTTCACTTAAGAGTTGTGTGTGTCTAGGGCCATTTTGTATTGGAAATAATGTTTTTTGTGTTGTGTTTGCAGGAAATAGGCTTTGACGTGGTTGAGTGAGATGACAACTAAAATTCTGCAGAAGTGGCCACCCACGGAGGGACCTACGGACCCTAGGTCCCGTGACGGTCCGTCAATGTGTAGGCGTAGATAGGAGCATCATGGAATTCTGACCAAGTGTGGAACTACGAAGTGATTGACAAACTGTAGGTCGACCTACATGTCGTCCTGCATATCCATCGAATGTGTTCAGATAGTTGAAGTTCCAGTACCTGATGAAAGTCCTAAGTGTGGATCCATAGAAGAGGACCCTCCGTCCTGAATGTCCGTCATTGATGAACTGGGAGTTGAAGGTTCCAGCCTCAGCTAAAAAAGTCTAAGTGTTGACCAACGGAAGGGACCTATGGACCATAGGTCGACCCACGATTCGTAGTTTGAGTCGTCGATCAAAGCCGCTTCCCAGAAGTTTATTTCCTTATTTTGTTTCCTTTTTGTTTAGGACATATTTTTCTATAAATAGGGTATGTAAACCTTATTTTTGGGGGTTAGACATTATTGTTTACTTTTAGTTATTGATATTTTCTTGGGAATTAACTTGCAAACTTTGGCAATTTGATTTCCGTATTTTGGTTTATAAGATTTTTGCTTTGAAATTCAGTTCGAGATTTCGGCTTTCTTCTACTCTAAATGTAAGTTCATGAATTCCTATTATCAAAACATGAATTGTGTTCTTTCTAGCATGAGTAGCTAAATACACAACTAGGGTTGTGGGAACCATGAGCACCTAACAACGTATGAATTATAACTAAGGACCAGTTGGCCATAGATTTTCCAAGTAATATTTGGGGAAAAATTTGGCAAGTAGTGTTTTTCCATACAATTTGCCATTATTTGGCAAATAGTTTTGGCAAATATCCCAAATTCCCAAATACTAGTTTTTTCTAGTATTTGGGCCAAATCTCTTTATTTGGGATCTTTTAAAAATTAAAATTTTACACCAAACTTTTATCTTTTACAAAAACAGTCTATAGTAGTTGTTGCACTGTATTACATAACATTTTTATATGAACATGAAACTAGTGATGAAATATTCAGTTAATATGAAAGTGATGATATGATTGTTGATGAAAATAATGAACAATCGGCTCAGGGTAACAAAGTCATGTGTTTTGTTTACTTCACGATATATGGAATGATGCTTGTTGCACTCACTCCGAACTACCACATTGCTTTAGTGTCATGGACACTACTTGTTATTTGTTGCAACGAAGATCCAATTGACTTGTAATACAAACTTATGGTTAGTTTTGATAGTTTTTAAAACTTATGGATATAAATCATTTTTTTCTAAAAAAGTGAAATATGTTTCCCAAATACTATGGCCAAACACATGGTGAAACTTCACCCAAATTTTCACCCAAATAATATTTGCCAAGAATATTTAGAAATTTATGGCCAAACACTAGCTAAGTAATTCTTTCACTTAGAAGTCTTNTACCACACTGCTTTAGTGTCATGGACACTACTTGTTATTTGTTGCAACGAAGATCCAATTGACTTGTAATACAAACTTATGGTTAGTTTTGATAGTTTTTAAAACTTATGGATATAAATCATTTTTTTCTAAAAAAGTGAAATATGTTTCCCAAATACTATGGCCAAACACATGGTGAAACTTCACCCAAATTTTCACCCAAATAATATTTGCCAAGAATATTTAGAAATTTATGGCCAAACACTAGCTAAGTAATTCTTTCACTTAGAAGTCTTTTTAACGAGTGCACGTGTTAGAACTCGCCTTGTTGCTAGTTGCCGGACCAAGGAGGTAGTTAATAAGAAAAGAATTATCAATAGAGATTTAGTGTGATACTATCTAATAGTATAATGTCAATTGGTGTGAGGGTGAAATCTAAGTCATACGTTGATGTGATGTCTAATCTAAGGTAAAGGTAAAGGTTAGTAAAGTATACACACGTAGCCAGACCAAGGTGCGGGGTGACATTCCCTATTTGGAGGACCAATCGCTTAGGGATACCCATCTTACCAACTTTGCATGTAGAATACTAGGAGAGGATTACTATTATTAGGATGACCGTGTTAAGAGCTTATAGGGAACACATACACCCTAGTTTCTCCCTCATATTGATAACTCAAAGTTTGAATCTTGCTCACTTGTTACTTAAACAACTATCAATTATTTGTTTAATAAATGCCCCCCTTTATTTACTTGTCTCATAAATAAGTTGACTAAACAAATATAATAGTGAGTTAATTTTAAGTCTGAACCATATTTCTCGTGGGATCGACCCCAACCTACAAGTTGGGTTCTTTATTTGACAACGATCACTTATACTTCTTTAGGGAGGTGTAATTTGAGCATATAAAATTTTGGCGCTGCTGTCGGAGAATAAGACTTTTGGATTAACTTTAACTACATTATTGAACTTAAGTCAATTATTTCCTAATTTTACGTTTTCTTTTGTTTTGTTTTCTACAGGTTCCTACTCTAGTGGATGCCAAGTACATGGAGTCGAGGTGAACCATTGACCCCATACGATCTAGGGTTGAGCAAAACTTTGAGAAAGATGAATAATCAAGGGCTCCAAGTCAATCCAATTGGAGAGAATCTAGGTGATGGAGTTGAATTGCAGCATCCTGGGTTGTTAATGTGCACGCTCAGATCATGGTGGGAATCTACTTGGAGATGCTTTGAGGGTACAAAATCTGCCAGAACCGAGGTTGTGTGATAATTATAGGGTCGACTTCAATATCGTTGAATTTGAAGGACCTATTTTTCTCCCTCCTCTACCTCCAGGGCATACATTTATGGTGACCATCTATCTAATGCAGATGCTTACAACAAGGGGTTGTTTTCTGGTATGGCTTTGAAAGATCCGCATGGGCACATGGCCAATTTGAGGAGTGTCTGCAAGAGTTGTGTGGAACGACCAGAGTTTGATATGAACGTCATAGGGTTTAGAGTCTTTCCTCTGTCATTGACAGGAGATTCTGCTATATGGTTTCTGAGCTTCCGTATAACTCAATTCATACATGGGACTAATTGCGCAAGGTTTTCATGGCAAAGTATTTCTCATTGTCCAAGAAGCTGAATCAAGTTAACAACTTTGTAGCACTACCTGGAGAGTTAGTGAACAGTTCATGAGATAGATTCTTTGCATTCATAAGAAGTGTTCCGAATCACCGCATAGATTATGAGTCACTGAAAGAGTACTTCTACAGAGGTCAGGATGACAACGGTAAGGCTGTGCTTGATACTATTGCTGGAGGTTCATATGGTGGGTGCTCTTTTAAGGAGATCGATGAGAAATTGGAGAAGATTTCCTGAAATAATAAAGCATGGAGCACTAGGAAGTCAAACACCAGAAGAAGCACTTTTGCAGTTCAAGCTGCACCTAGTCAATTTGCCGATGACATTCGTGAGGAAATGGCTCAGATGAGGACAAAACTTGGGTTGGTGTTGAAGCATGTGAGCGGATGTGCATAAAAGGTGAATGCGGTAAACTACTTGACTAGAACTCCACCACCACCAGTTGAGGAATGCTACTATGAGGAAGATGCTTATTTGGTGAATGATCAGACATGGGTTTCTGAGCCAATGCCCAAGGTTCCAACTTGGATAATTTGCTCCAAGGTCAAGGAAACCAAAGTATGAACTATGGTAACTACAATCGAAAGGGTAACTATGTCTGGGATGGGAACTACAATCACAACAACAACTACAATCAGAACAACTATGGCAATAAAAATGAGAGAGTTATGCCTTATGTTCCACCTGCAAATCGGGAATCTGGCAATAGGGAAGCTGGGGGTAGTATGTCACGCATTGAGTATATGATGCAGAAGATGATGAAGAGGTTTAATGTGACTGATGAGAATGTGAAAGAGATGCGAAATGACTTGTCTCGAATCAGTTAAAAAGTTGATGCCCATGCAGTGTCGATCAAGAAACTTGAGCAGCAGATGAATCAGTTGTCCATTACAGTAAACCCACGTCAGCCTGACACCTTCCTAGCAACACCATCTAAAATCCAAAGAATGATGGGCATTGTATGACAGTCACTACTTGAGGAGGTAAATAGACCATTGATCCCCCTATGCCGTCTGATGTTGAAATTGTGGTTGAAAAAGATGATGATGAGATCGAGGTTACTGGAGAGTCTAAGAATGCTACAGAAAAGGAACCGGAGGTGACCCAACAATTTATTCCCATGCCTAGACCTCCACTGCTATTCCCACAGTGATTAGTGAACAAGACTGAAGAAGGAAAATACCGCATGTTCATTACTATTTTGAAACAGCTTTCCATCAATATTCCGTTGATCGAGGCTTTAGATAAAATGCCTGGGTATGCAAAGTTTATGAAGGATTTGGTGACCAAAAAGAGGGTTGTTAGCTTTGTGAATGATGAGAGGTTGCAACATTGCAGTGCTATTGCTACTAGGTCACTTGTGCAGAAGAAAGAGGATCCTGGTGCTTTCACTATTCCTTGTACCATCGGTTTAATGCGTTTTGCGAAAGCGTTGTGATTTGGGTGCTAGCATTAATTTGATGCCATTGTCTATTTACAAGAAGTTGGGTTTAGAGGCTCCAAAATCGACTGCGATGCAACTACTCATGGCCGATAGAACTGTGAAGAAGTCCATTGGTGTTCTCCAAGATGTCCTCGTGAAAGTGGAGTCATTTATTTTTTCGACGAATTTTGTGATACTTGATTGTGAGGTCGATTTTAAGGTTCCCATCATCTTAGGGAGACCATTCCTTGCTACTGGGCGCGCCTTGGTCAATATGGAGAGATGGAATATGAAGTTCTGATTGAATAATGAAGAGGTAACTTTCAACATCTGTAGGTCTATGAAGCAGGAAAATGATCTCAAGTCAGTATCAGTGACGAATCATATTGTGGAGCGAGTTTCTGATGTGTCTATTGAAGAGAGGTTGGGTGTTGATGCACGTGCAATAGTAATGATGAACTTTGAGGGTGATGGTATTGAAGACTATGATGAATTAGTTGCCACACTTGGTAGGTTCAAATTTCGTTCCAAACCAAATAAATTGGAGGTATATATGTAGAATCGCGACTCTCCATCCACAGAACTGTCTGTTGAAAAGGCTAAAAAATTGGAGCTCAAGACTCTGCCATCACATTTGAGGTATGTATTCTTGGGGAGGATGGTACTTTACCGGTCATCATTGCGGCAGATTTGAGTGAGGTACAAGTTGAGGCATTGGTTTCTGTGTTGAAGAGGTTCAAGAGGGCTATTGGATGGACTATTGTAGACATTATTGGGATTCCTCCTGGCATTTTTTCTCATAAATCCAACTCATACCGGACCACAAGCCTAATATCGAGCACCAGAGGAGACTAAATCCACCTATGCAAGAGGTAGTGAAAAAGGAAATCATCAGTGTGGTTGGATGCTGGAGTCATATACCCCATCACAGATAGTAGTTGGGTCTGTCTTGTTCAGTGTGTATTGAACAAAGGTGGGATTACTGTGGTTCCTAATGCAAAAAATGAGCTTGTTCCGATGCGGCCAGTGACTTGATGGAGAGTATGCATGGACTACCGGAAATTGAATGGTTGGACAGAAAAGGATCACTTCCCTATGTCGTTCATGGATCAGATACTGGATCGCCTTGCTGGTAAGGGTTGGTATTTCTTTCTTGATGGTTATTTGAGCTACAATCAGATCTCCATTGCTCCGGTAGACCCAGAGAAAACCACCTTCACTTTCCCTTATGGGACTTTCGCCTTCAAACGGATGCCATTTAGGTTGTGTAATGTTCTAGTGACCTTCCAGCATTGCATGATGTAAATATTTTCACATATGGTGGAGGACACTATTGAGGTTTTTATGGATGATTTCTCTGTGGTAGGTGACTCGTTTGATGGTTGTCTAATGCATCTGGCCGAGGTACTGAAATGGTGTGAAGAGTGCAATCTTGTGCTCAATTGGGAAAAGTACCACTTCATGGTAAAAGAGGGGATCATTCTAGGTCATCGGATTTCTGAGAACGGTATTGAGGTTGATAGAGCTAAAGTTGAGGTAATAGAGAAGCTTCCACCACCTATCTCTATGAAGGTGTTAGAAGTTTTCTTGGGCATGCATGCTTTTATACAAGGCTTATCAAGGATTTCTCCAAAATTGCATACCCATTGTGCAAATTGCTCGAAAAAGAGTGTAAGTTTGATTTTGATGATGCTTGCTTGAGAGCATTTGGAGAGTTGAAAGCAAAGCTAGTTTTCGAACCTATCATTATTTCACCAGATTGGGGCTAGCCGTTTGAAGTGATGTGTAATGCTAGTGGAGTGGTGCTTGGTGTGGTATTGGGACAGAGGTGAGAGAAGATTCTTCTTCCGATTTATTATGCTAGCAAAACGCTGAATGTGGCTCAAAGATTTATACGGTGACTAAACAGGAACTCCTTGTTGTGGTTTTTGCATTTGAGAAATTTTGCTCTTACTTGCTTGGCACTAAGGTCATAGTGCATACTGACCATTCTACATTGAGGTATCTGATGGATAAAAATGATGTAAAACCGAGGTTGATTAGATGGGTATTGTTGCTGCAAGGGTTCGATTTTGAGGTGAAAGTTAGAAAAGGGACAGAGAATTAGGTTTTCGACCATTTATCTAGATTGGAAGAGAAAGCTATGCTCATGCTTGGAGATGGGGCTGAAATTAATGATACTTTTTTCCAGACAAACATGTATTGGCTGCATCTTTTGATCTTATTCCTTGGTTTGCGAATTTTGCTAACTACTTGGCAAGTGTTCTGGTTCCATCGGATTTATCATTTCACCAAAGGAAAAAGTTGATACATGATGTGAATAAGTTCTTTTGGGATGGGCCTTATTTGTTTCGTATTTGTGCCGATGGGATTATTCGCCGCTGTATGCCCGAGGTTGAGATGATGAGTGTACTAGAGGCGTATCATTCATCGCCTATTGGTGGGCATCATAGTGGTATTCAGACTGCTCATAAAATCTTGCAGTGTGGCTATTACTGGCCTACCATCCACCAAGATGCTCATGATTTCACCAAGTCTTGTGATCGTTGCCAAAGAGAAGGAGGAATTTCAAAGAGGCAAGAGCTACCTATGAATCCGATATTGGTGATTGAGATGTTTGATGTATGGGGCCTTGACTTTATGGGTCTATTTGTGAGTTCACATGGGATGAAGTATATTCTTATTGCGGTTGATTATGTGTCGTAATGGGTGGAAGCAATTGTGCTTTGAAACAATGAAGGGAAAAGTGTCACTGCATTCCTAAAAAAAAGTATCTTCTCCAGATTTGGTACACCTAGGGAGATTATCAGCAATGGAGGTTCCCACTTTTGTAATAAGTTGTTCAAGGCGTTGCTAGAGAAATATGGAGTTGGTTACAATGTAGCCACCCCTTACCATCCGCAGTCTAGTGGGAAAGTTTAAGTGTCAAACAGAGAGATAAAGCAAATCCTTGCAAAGACTCTGAATGCCAATAAAACTGATCGGTCGAGGAGGCTTGATGCTGCTCTATGGGCCTATCTCACCACATTCAAGACTCCTATAGGTATGTCCCCCTACCAACTTATATATGGGAAGTCAGTCCATTTGCCGGTTGAGTTAGAGCATAAGGTTGTGTGGGCGCTAAAGAAGTTGAATTTTGATTGGGGCACCGCATCAAGTCAAAAAGTGAATGACATGAATGAGCTTGATGTGTTTCGCCTAAAAGCTTATGAAAGTTCAGCCTTGTACAAGGAGAAGATGAAGAAGTATCATGATCAAAAGATTAAAAAGCGTGAATTTGTTGTTGGTGATCTGGTGCTTCTATTCAACTCAACGTTGCGCTTGTTTCCTAGCAAGCTCAAGTTCAAGTGGACCGGGCCATTCAAAGTCACTGAAGTGTTTCCACATGGAGCGGTCAAGCTCAAGAACAAGGTTCAAGTTGAACAGACAAAGGATCAAAGTCTACATGGGGAAATTGGAGAGTGTGCAAGAAGTGATTGGTCTATTATCTTGATGAAGTCTGAGTAATCAAGAGGCCTGCGTCGTGCGGTGATGTTAAATTAAGCGCTTCTTGGGAGGCAACCCAAGATGTACAATCTAGCCAACTATATGTTTTTCTTTTCGATTTAGGAGTTTTCTTCTTTTATTTTAATTTCTGTAACTCTTTAGATATGTGTTTTATTTTTGTATTAGTGTTGGCTAGATATAGAATAGGGCCCGTGTCTAAAAAGTGTCCAGAAAATGTTAAAAGTAAGTCCTAATGGTTGCTAGGTGTGCAGGGGAAAAGGCAAAAATCTGCAGAAAAATAGTTGTGCAGTGGTCTACGGACCCCATCGACGGTCCGTGGGTCGATCCATGGACCGTGAATGGCGTTCGTAGACCCCATGTAAGTTTTCTAAAAATTCTAAGTGTTAGAGTGACCTACGGACCGGACCTACGGTCCGTAGGTCGACCCACGAACCATCGACTGAGTCTCGTGGGTCCAAAAACTAGGAGTTGCCCTACCCGACTCGGACACCTTATAAAATAAAAACTTTCATTTTTAATTCATTCCCCACATTCAAAACTCCCTCCCAACCGTTTTTAAACCCTTTCTCACCCACAATCAGTCTATTTAATCACAATATCCCATAGATCAAGTCCCCATTCACTTCCTCAATTCCCAAATCATCTTTTTCTCTTCCAAATCCCTCATCTCCATTCCCCAACGATTCCACAAGTCTGGGTTCGGTGTCAAAGGGATAGAAAAAGTCTAAAGGAGTCTATTGTATCATCACACTCACCCACTTCAATTACTTGAAAGGTAAATGACTTCACCCTGGCTTTGAATTCACTATTCATTGTTTCTATCCTGAAGTCACAAAGTTGGAGCTTGACCTTGGGTTGTTAATTTCGTGTTTGAATGTTAAATTGTATGCTAAAAACACCCTTGGTATGATGGTATGTGAGTATGTAGTTCATTAAAATTGAATAATTCAAGTTAATAGGCCGAATAGGAAGTTTTGACTTAGGGTTCATAGGTTTCGTTGTGATAATCTTTAAAATTCTATGAAATTGGAACCCTAAGGATGATTAACTACCAAATTACTTGTTGAAATGCATGTGTAGGCCTAGTTTGTTTATATTTGTTGAAAGAAAAGGAATGCAAGAAATGAACCATATGAAAACCCGACACAGATTGACCACGAGACCCCGTCTACGGACCGTAGGTCGGGTCCGTGGGCCAGAAGCACACAAACAATTTTGCTAAGTGTCGAACCACGGTGTGGATTACGGTCCGTCGTTCCATCGACAGACTGTTATGCACATCCGTGGTTCCTACATCAAAGACCCAATTTTGGTTACTCTGACCTACGAAGGGGACCTACGGACCATCGATCCCTCGATGGACCATAAGTACCCATCGTGAGTCGGCAGTTCAACTACTGCCCAGTTTTTTTTACTTTTTTGTTTTGGTTCGTTTCATGTTCTAAAATTCTTCTGTGTGTTTTATTGGTTTGTATTAGTACTAAATAAGCTCCCACATTTACCATGGCAAAGAAATCCCCCACTTATGCCGCGAAGGGCAAGTCCAAGTTTGTAGCACCTTCCTTGCGACTGATCGATGAGGATATAGATGTGGAGTACGCTCCACCTCCCACGAGGACTTCCCCCACTGCTCCACACACTACAAGGAATCGAGCCGGTAGGTGATTCCCGACGTGGTCACTACCCATAGTCTAATGAGGGGGCCACATCGATTGGAACACCGGCTGGTTACGAGTCCGCATCTGCCTCCGGCTCTAGCTCAAGTCCCAAAGGCAGTACCGCCTCTTCGTACGAGTCTGATAGTACAAAGGATATTATCATGCCCCCCTCGAACCTCCAACGGTAGCTACAAAGCCCAATATATGGTGTGTGGACGACCAGTTCTAGATTTACTCGAATGCTCACATGCTTGAATGAGCACGGTAGGATGGCCAGATTGGTCACATATGAGCGTCAGGTTCTCACAGATAGCCTCCACACCGTTCCCGCCATCCACAATTTTTTTCAGAGGCACAGGTGTGAGTGGATGGCACGTAGCCCAGGGTCTTATATCGAGGAGTTAATACGGGAGTTCTACGCTTCCTATGCAACCACCATCAGAGGGTCCATCTCTAAGCGGGCCAAGCCTGCCGCTCAGCCTCCACTTGAGACCACACTCGTCCGGGGGTTCACTGTTGACATCTCTGAGACCACCATCCGTAGGTTCATCTATGGCCCAGACCAAACTCTGCCCACTAATATAGTAGAGTTCGATTATCGGATGGGTATCGTTCAGAGTGGGGCATTTAAGAGGAATGCCGGGCAGCGGGAGTCACTTATTAGGTGGCTAGTACGACATCTTGCCACAGATGGAGAGCGTGCATAGTGGGTCAATACTCCGAGCCTGGGCATTATGAAGGCTACCTTGACTTTTGCTGCTAAATTCTTTTGGCTACTAGTGCAAAATCGTGTGTCCCCTACTCAGGCGGACAATGTGCTCACATGGGATCTAGCGGTGATGATTGCAGGTTTGGAGATAGATTTCTCCTGCATCCTGATTGCGGTGATTCATGAGAGGGACTTCCAGGCCACCACTACCCTACCATTCCCATGCCTCATCTTCTAGCTTTGCAGGGATGCTACTGTACCTATATGGCATTGTGACCGATTGCTTCAGGCAACCAAGACTATTGATATTGACCTTATTCGGGGATGAGGTCAATATAGTTGCACCTCCCAGGGAGCAACAAGTTGAGGTGCCACCATTGGGCGATGATCTTGTAGAAAATATGGAGCAGATGCAGGATGATGACACTGCCCCTCCAGCCACTACAACAGATGCCTAGGATCCTCCGTCTCCGGCCACCAATCAGGCCCCTAGCTCTTCCAGAGCCACTCATTCTTCCAGTTTCACCACCATCCCTCTAGCTCAAGTATAGAAGCTAGAGGCATATATGGCCACCCTACTTTAGCATATGAGGCAATGGATGCAATGTGCTATAATGGAGTTCGAGGGGAGGGTTAAGCAGTGGATGAAGCATATGATCGACTAGAAGGTCTAGGCCATTCATCAACACCTGAATGCCTTTGAGTTGCAAGTCCTGGAGAGGCCGGCCCCAACCATTGATGTGATCACCCTCAAGAAGGAGTTAGAGAGTCTTTGTGATGATGTCTCTGTACTTATCGCTTTCCTAGAGACTGAGGCTGAGCATGCCCTTATGACACCAGTTGATAATGTGGTGATGAGTGCCCTATTCAGTGATGATATGCTGCCACTAGATTCTACTCGTGCAGCTGGGAAGCGCCTTGCTCCGATCGTACTTCTGATGATACTGAGGTTGAGAGAGTGACGAAGAGGGAGCACTAGTAGACTGAGATGGCTCAGAGGGCATCCATAGTTGACGAGGAGATATGACAATAGTGGGCCAGGGAGATAGGTATGGTCCCATCTAGAGGTGTGAGCACTACTGACGATGCTGTGAGAGTTGATGAGAGCACTACTGAGAGTTCTGGGATAGTAGATGGGAGCCCTACTGATGGCATTCCAAGTGTTGGTCCAGCGGGATCCGAGAAATTGGACCTACCCGCTTCTTGAGTGGTCTTCGGCGCATAAGCACCACATGTTTCCTTTACCCGATCCTTTACTTTTTATTTTTTTGTTCATTGGGGACAATCACACTTTATTTTATTGGGGGTTGGGTAAATGGATTATGAGTGATCGGGTGAAGCCTGAGTAACCAAACTCATAATCCTCTCTTGGGGTTTTCTTGCCTGTATTCTTTTCCCCCAAGAGACTTTTTAATTTCTGTTGAACTGGCATGTGTAGGATTGTATGTGTAGGAGTAAGTAGAAAAATTAAAGGATGATGGCATAAAAAGCATGAGAAAAATGATCCCTGTCTAAAAATGTTGAAATGTGCTAGATCGATAGTCTTGATGAGTTGAATGTTTTAGATCTCAATGTGACATGATAAGGAACTGATTTGACTTCTTGACTTAAGCTAAAACTTGAACTAGGTAATTTGATAATTTGATAATGAAACAATGTACCAAGAGTGTGTGAGAAAAGTTGAATGTTCAGACAGTATGTGCCAATCTAGAACTTACCCCGTTGGTCTTGCTAAGATAATCTAGGCTAGAAGTTAGGAAGTGAACATAGGCCCTTGTTCAAATTAAGTCCACTAAAGCCTAAAATTATCCAACCAAATGAAATCAATGTTCCTTTTGATCCAAATATTTGAGCCTAAGATAGACCATATCTGTCAATTCACCTAACTCACCTTCCCTAAAATAATTGTTTTGGCCCCGGTCCCTCCTTGGACATGTGCACCTTTACCAAGGCCAAAAGCCTAAGTTGAGGGTAATGCAAAAAGTTACCTTGATCTTGGCCCTGGTCCGACATCGGATATTTTGCACCTAAACTAATGCAAAATCCATAAGTCGAGGGTTGCTATGAAAGAGGAAACCGAAAGAAAAAAAGGGTATGAAAAGAATTTTGTGTTGAAGAGAGAAAAAGAAAAGATAGAAGAGGATGTGACTTTGTGCAAAAAAACAAAAAGATGATAAATAAAAGTGCTGAAAGAAGTAAAGAAAAATAAAGTGAAAGAAGAAGAAGAAAGTGAAAAATAAGAGCCAGAAAGTCAAAAGTCACATCCATGTTGAAAAGAGTCAAGGGAAAGAAAGTAAAATGAAAGAATATCAAAAATAGGTTGAGAAAAGAGGTAAAAAGCCAATGTAATGTCAAGGAGGGCCGAAAGTCACTAAAAAAATACCCAAATATACCACACCTGACCCTGAGCCTACGTTACAAGCTAAGAAAGTCCTATAGTGATCCTAGCAACTAGTTTGGAGAGTCTAAGAAGTGAAAATAAGGGCAATCTTATGGTATTGAGCACTAACTGTACTTGAAGTCACTTATGAGCGTGAGTGTTGAATGAATCCTAAAACTCAAAATTCATATCTGCTGTGTGAAATAGATTTCGTTTGAAGTGAGGGCACTAGTTACATTATCGGAAAATTGGTACCTTGGTGATTGTGAAAAAGTGTATGTTGTGGTGTCTATTGGTCGATATTTGTCATAACTTGATCCGCATGAGTTATGTTGTTGAGTCTAATAAAAAAGATTTGCACTAAGAAGATAGGATGGGTTGAAATGGCCATGTGATTGCTGAGTTTGTATGTCTGCTTCTACACAAGTGTCGTTTAGAGTGTTAGTGTGTCGCTTGAGGACAAACAACAAGTTTAAGTTGAGGGTGTTGATATACCATGAGTTTACTATATTTTTGATACATTTCACTCAAGAGTTGTGTGTGTCTAGGGCCATTTTGTATTGGAAATAATGTTTTTTGTGTTATGTTTGTAGGAAATAGGCTTTGACGCGGTTGAGTGAGATGACAACAAAAATTCTGCAAAAGTAGCCATCTACGGAGGGACCTACGGACCGTAGGTCCTGCAACGCTCCGTCGATGGGTAGACGTAGATAGGAGCATCAGGGAATTTTGACCAAGTGTGGAACTACGAAGTGATCCACAGATCGTAGGTCGACCTACGGGCCGTCCTTCACATCCGTCGAATGTGTTCAGAGAGTTGAAGTTCTAGTACCTCATGAAATCCTAAGTGTGAAGCCACAAAAGAGGACCCACAGACCGTAGGTCAACCTACGGTCCATCTTGCACGTCCATCATTGATGAACTGGGAGTTGAAGGTTCCAGCCTCTGCTGAAAAACTCTAAGTGTTGACCAATGAAGGGGACCTACAGACAGTAGGTCGACCCACGTTTCGTAGGTTGAGTCATCGATCAATGCCGCGTCTCAAAATTTTATTTCCTTTTTGTTTAGGACATGTTTTTCTATTTCTTTAATTCCTTCAATTCGGCCGGAGGCATCCGGTAAGGGGGAATTGATATGGGTTTTGTATCCGGTAAAAGATCAATGGCGAAGTCTATTTCCCATTCGGGAGGGATTCCGGGTAAGTCATTAGGGAAGACTTCCAGAAATTCCCTTACTACGGGGACCGACTCTAAAGGAGGAGTCTCGGACTCAAGGTCCTTAAGCCTCATAATATGATGGATACACCCCTTAGAAATCATTTTCCTAGCTTTTAGAAATGAAACAAAATGACCTCTAGAAATTGAGCTTCCCCCCTTCCATTCTAAAACGAGCTCATTTGGAAATTAAAACTTTACTACCCGAGTTCTACAATCAATGGAAGCAAAACAAACATGCAACCAATCCATCCCCAATATGACATCAAAGTCCAACATATCTAATTCTACCAAAACAACCAAAGTGACTCTATTAGACAAGAAAATAGGACAATCCCTATAAACCTTTCTAGCAACAACCGAGTCTCCTATGGGGGTAGAAACCAAAAAAGGTTCCTCTAACTTTATGGGGAGTATATCAAATTTCATAGCTACTAAAGGGGTAACAAAAGATAAAGTGGTACCGGGGTCTAACAATGCATGAACATTAATGGAAAATACTTGTAGCATACCGGTGACAACGTACGGAGAACCCTCTTGATCACTTCTATATTAGAGAGCATAGAAGCGATTCTTCTTGGGAGCATCAGAATTTGAGCCAATAGGAGGGACTTGCTTGCCCTTTTTTCCTTGAGCCTTTAACATAGGACAATCCCTCTTCATGTGCCCACTTTTTCCACAATTAATACACTCATCCGTGACCAGAAGGCACTTGCCATCATGCTTTTTGCCACACTTTGCACAAGTAGGTCTATCAACATAAGAACCACCTCCACTACCACCTTGTGGCTTTTGAGTAGGCACCCTCTCTTTGTTGACCTTTGGAGTGCTAGAAGTGCCTTGATTAGAAAACCTCTTCTTAAACCTTGGTTTGCCTTGAACCTCAAATCTATTCTTAGACGAATTACCATCATCAACTCTTGCCCTTTTCACTTCTCTACCCATTTGCTTGAGCTTTTGTTCCTCAATTTGCTCGGCATGAACCATAAGATGGGAGATGTTCATGGTTGGAATAAGCATCGCTGACCTACATTCATTCACCACAAGATCATATATCCCCATAACGAATTTGTTCATTTTAGCCCTAGAGTCCGCCAACAAGGTTGGGGCATATTTAGACAATTGCGTGAACTTGAGGCTATTTTCTTTCACACTCTTACCTCCTTGGCGGAGGTTGATGAATTCTTGCATCTTCCTCTCCCTTAGCTCTAGGGGAAAAAACCCATCAAGGAACGCCGTCTTAAACACTCCCCAATCAACTGGTCCCTCTCTAATGGATCTCTCTTCCTTCTATTGCTCATGCCACACTTGAGCCATGTCCTTCAATTGGTAGGCGGTTAGTTCCTCCTTCTCTCTTGGAGACACTCCCATAGCTTCAAGCAACTTAAACACCTCCTTAATAAACCCTTGTGGGTCTTCATCCACTTTGGAACCATAGAATGTAGGGGGATTCATTCATGTGAAATCCCTTATCCTTGAAGCGGTAGTACTTGCATTGGGGTTCACTTGGACCCTAGCATCTCTAGTGACTTGAGCCGTTAGAGCATGAGTTATGGTTTTGGAGAGCCGTTCTTATCTCCACATTGGTCATAGCCCCCTCCTCATTAGGAACTTTAGGAACTTGACCTCTTCATGAACTTTGGGGAGGAACTCCCTTATCATTGCAACCTCCTCTTCCACTCTTCTTGCGGCCGCTCTTCTTGTATTCATATTCCTATATGCACAAGAAAAAGATTAGAAAAAGGACTTCATAGAGTAAAAATTCTAAGGCATGACTAATGAATAATCACAAAAGTGAAAAGTTCCTAAGCATCTTATAGCATCTCATTCATAAGTGTGGCGCACTTCAAAATTATGAACAAGACTCTACTAGAAGTGATTTATGAGACTTTATCCTAGAATCATTCTATAACCTTGTGCTCTGATACCAAGTTTATCACGATCCAAGAGTACCCCGTAGGCGTGGCACGGCGTAATTGACCCCGAAGGGGTCGCATACAAGCCCTTAGCATTCATCATCACAAAAAGGCATAGAAAAATACGAAAACATTAAAAAATAGAAGTCAACTTCTTTCATATAAGGAAAATAAGAACTAGACTTGTCTCAATCACCATCTAAACATAAGAGTACAATTAGGGTCTAAGCCCTTACATCAATAAAGTCTCCAAATATAGGGAATACATTATAGTTTTGAACATAGGAAGTAAACTAGAAACTAGAATCAATAGCATCTTGTCCCCGAACTTGAGGACTCACCAAGCCTAGGGAATAGTCGACCCAAGCTTCACCTTCAAGGAAGTAGTAAGTATCAACGACCGGAACCTACACTCACAGTAAAGTAGAAAATATGGGTTAGCACAATTAATTGTACTAAGTATGGATGCCATGCACAAAAATCCTTAAAACATGCATAAAAGGGACATTTAGTTGAAATCATGCCTTTGTCAAGTTTGGAAACCCATATGCATATTTATGAAGAAACATAAGCCATCTCAACATATAAGCAACCCAAAGCCACACTAGTGCAATGCAAAGGTAAGATCCCATAACCCTACCAAATGCTAAGTATCACAAATAGGTTACCAACAACATACATATCTTACCATAGTCATATCCCACCTACATAAGAGTGAAGACATTCATATTCATAAAATTTATACATACCATTCCATACATAGTTCATAAGTCATCATATCGTCATAACACAAGAGAACCTTATACCAACCCCTCTTAGAGTCCGCTTGTGCAATGCATAAGTGAAGTCCCATACCCCCACTCACTAAGTAGTACCCTTTAAGAAGTCATAATTAAAGTCCATGTTCTTACCATGATTCATATTCATATCATTTAGGGAAAGATTGGATTAACCGACATAGACCATGTGAGCTATATGGAATCCGGTGTTCTACCCCCACACCGAAAAGAGGTGTCCTACTTGCCCAAGGTAGAATGTATATGTTAGCTTCTAGGTGGATCCACTAGCTAAGACCTATGTGGGCACATAGTTATGGGATACAAAGATTGCTTCTAGAAACCCGCACTCTAACGTGAAGGCTTCCATCCCATGAAACAACATAATGTGAACACCCCAACTAGTGTGAAGGAACCCATCTCATATTCATATCCGCTCGGTGCTGAGCATAATTTTCTTTAAGAGTCGCATTTAGTCTTTACTTAAGTTCACATTCATAAAAGAATGCACTAGGCACTCATGCAAATATAACATCATAATCGCTCATAAGTTCCTTGAGTGAGAATGCTCCTTTCACTTTAGAAACATTAGCATGTGAGTAAACCTTTCACATTATAATCGTATTGTGATCATGAGAATGTCCTTTCAACCAACACAACAAGCTTTCCATAAACATACATACATACTTCATGCACAACCAAGTATATGTGGTATAGGGATGAAGATCTTGCCATCAATACTACAACAACACAATAGATATATATTACTATCTAAGTACATCACCATCTCATACATAATTCCCATAAAAAGGCATAACCCTCATACCTTTGCCCTTCAAGGGTCTTGAAATCACAATCAACCCAACTACATACAATTACTCCATAATGTAGAATGAATTCATGATTCAATAGCTTAATCAACATAAACATAATCAATTGACACATTCATAATATCATCCAACCCACAATATCAATTCAAGATCTATCAACATGGGGAACACATGGGTATAAGGGGAATTCTCATTATAAACATCAATTCTCCATCAATATATTGATAATTCATCATAAAAAAACATAAACAATCATAGTTAAACAATGAAAATGTTTTGGAAAGAAGACCCATGTTATAGAATGAAAACCCTAGCAATTGGGGGATTTGATATCTTGAAAACATAATTTGAAGGGGCTCCTTAGGTGATAGCTACCCAAGGATGAAAACCAACCATACCTCAACTAAGAAGCTCCAAGAAATTTGGGGAAGAACCTTGAAACTCTAGCAACCCTAACTCCAATGTCTTGTTCTTCTTTCTCTTGAGTCAAGAGAGAGATTATTTTTGAGAGAAGAGGGAGGTTTTTTATTTCAATTGGGTGTTTGTCAAATATGACTAAGTCTTGTGAAATTTGATATAAAAATAATATATATTTTACCCCTAAAATACCTAAAACACCCCAACATTAATTGGACTAAAATAGGAAAAGACTTGTTTAACCCTCATTTAAAACTCACGCCCATACACCAAGGTCACCTTCACGAGCCGTGGTATTGCCCGTGAAGGTGAGGCAGTGGCCTTATTTTTGTGACAAAAGTTCAATCGCCCAAGTCATCTCCACGGGCCTCTTCACGGCTCATGAAGTGGACCACGATGCGTGGTCATGCCCGTGGAGTTGGGGCAGTGACTTTGCCATTTGGGGCAATTTGGCTATTTTCTTAAGGCAACTTCACGAGAGCCTCCCTTGGTCGTGGTCAAGACCACGAACCATGGTGATGGCCGTGAATTTGAGGCAGTAGCTAGGGAATTTGGTGACCAAACATTCATGGCCAAGGCAAGACCACGCCCACCTTCACGAGCCGTGATGAGGACCACGACTCATGGTCCTTCTCGTGAAGGTTGGGGTAGCAACTAATGGCTAGGGGCAGCTTTGGCCTTTTGCTTTGGCTTAGCCCCTTGGCCATGGCACTTGCCTCATGGCCTTGACCCCTATAACTCATATTCAAGATGTTTATCCTTACGTTTAGGCTCTAGTTCAACCTACCATTTTCCGGAGTGTTACGATCTCAATATCTTCTCAGTTCTAAGCATAAATCCCACAAAATATTTATCAATCTTATCTTGTCTTTTCATTAAGAGACATGGGTATTAGCCACTTGTCTTATCAAATGATAGCTCCTTAGACCATGAGTGAGAAAATATTTCAGCATCCATGATCTTCTCATAATAGCTTTTAAGGCCCATAGTCATTCATTTCAAACTAGAAATGCCCTAGTACTAATGGAAATTGTTTTGAAAACATGATCTATAATCATTGATGGCATATGCGGATACCATACTTATCAAGACCTAATTTAGAAAAATAGCCCGAAAGCATTAAGGTCAAGTCTAGATGTCATTCGTGTCATGTGGCCAAGCTTCATAGAACATATAGATATCTTCATCTATAAGCGTACTTGAGTCATAAACATACTTTCATAGAAATGCATTCTTTTCAATAATTCATAAGCCTCATTATGGTTTCAAAGTCAATACATCTTCAAATTTAGTTGCATCAATTTCATAAAGAGAAGACATGTATATCTTCATAAATTCATCTTTCATGGTTCAAGACCCACCATATTATCATCATAGCTTAGAAAACATGGGTTATGCAAGAGTTCATGTGGATTCATCTTAAAAATATTCAATTACTTCAATTCATGCATAAAAAGTCATAAAACAATCAATTGGATCAATATTGAAAGGAACCCATGACATGGAAGAAAACTCTAATTTCAATTGGGGATTTCTAACTTCAAAGTTGGAGAATTTGGGAACTCTTTGGAGGAAAGACTTCCATAGATGAAAACTATCATACCTTGAAGTTTAAAGCCCTTAAACAATTTGGTGAATTGGAGGCTTGATCTTGAAACCCTAACTTGACTTCTTCTTCTTCCTTTAGAGAGAGAAATATTTGAGAGGAGGTGCTTAATCAACTTTTGAAAATTTAAGAGAATGAATTGAGTTTGGGTGATTTGGGGGTTTAAAATCATTATATAGGGCTTTGGGTAGAACGCAAAATGATGTAGTATTCAGTTAAAATAATTAGGAAAAGACCCAATAATCCCTGACTTAAAACAGTCGAAATGGCTCACTAGAAAGCCAAAACGGGCTCTAAAGACCACCAGAGTCCGTCAAACGGGTCGTGAAGAATTTCTACTTGACATGGCTTCACTATTTCGGGCATCAAGTTTTACTCTAAACTTGGATTTGGGAAAACTTTGTGGCGTTGGAAAGAGGTCTCCAAGATCTTTAATTTGATAGGTCACGGGCTACCTAATTCATTTTGTGCTAAAAGATATGATCATTTGAAGTTGATCCTAAACTCTAAATCTGATAAAACCCCCTTCATGGATATCTTCACGGTTTGTGTGGGAACTTCGCAGGCCGTTTTGACACAAATGGTTGTTGATCAGTGGATAGGGGAGAACCCTTAATGACTTTACCCCTTCACAACCACTTGTATAACCTTTCTGCCTCTTCACGGCCTGTCTAAGGGTCCGTGGGAGGGAACTTCCTTGGGGAAGGTTCTTCCTTCTTGTCACGAGCTTCATAACGGGCCATGGTCCCCTTCACAGCCATCTAGGGCTTCGTGGAGGGTCCCATGGTACTGTTTGGGTTCTTGACAAGCCCGTTAGACCCCTTCCAAGCCTTTCTCAAATTTAAGGTGCTACAGTATCTTCCCCTTGGGAACATTCATCCTTGAATGGAACTCAAACTAGCATGAAAAAAGTACGAGAGAAACTAACAACCAATCATCATTGCAACTTTATCAAAATGCACATAACCAAGGAGGAATCTCGACTCCAAGAGAAAACATACTTTTAAAACATCTTTTTATATGACAAACATGCAAAATCATACTCAATGCACATAATCATGAAGAAATCAAGTAAGTTAAATTATATCTTCTGAAAAATCAATTTTTTCAAGAGCATGTATGCATTAGGAAAAATGAGAATGCCTAAGGCACACGAATCCTAAAGAGTGAACCATGAGGTCTGAGGCTTCAAGCTAGACATGAAGATAGAAGGAAAAAAGATAGAGATACTAAGACATCACACCACCTTCAAACTTTCACACACCAAACCATAACAATGAACTCTTCAAAATCAATATACTTCTACTCACGCACCAACCATAAAGCACATTATCTCTCCTTGGTAGCAAACCCTACTAGTCCCTTCAAATTCATCTCCCTCAATAAAAACATAACACCAAAGTCTTAACAACCACTAAACCATTGATACAAGTTAGCACTCAAGAAGATTACACAAGGATTTCAAGGACTACTCCAAACACAATCACCATACATGGAGTCTTACCATAGCCAATGAAACACTCAATACCAAGCCATGCATAACCAAAATCTTAAGGACCATAATTCACCAATTACCACATCTGGGGAACCCACTTGATCTTGTCCAGTTTGAAGAGAATAAAACCTATCTTGTTTTCGACCACCACTAGGACTAGAGAAAGGGTAGGGTTGAGCCCTGATCTTAGGCGTATTTATATTCCTAAGTTGTCAATATTTTCCCATGTTTGGATCAAATTAAAGAGTGATTTAAGACTATTAACTTGATTTTGTTAACTTGTGATGATTGTGCACTGAAATATATGATTAGGTTTTTTAGGAACTTTTGAGGGATTTGGAATTGATTTGGAGAAGAGGAAGCAACTAAGGGAAGAAAAATGGCTACGACAAGAACCACGAGTGGTTGGCACACTGCTAGGTGCGGCGTGCCAAGGTGACTAATTTAGAGGCGACTGCTAGGCATGATACAAGGTGCGACACACCACGAAGGTTCTGACTTTTTCAGTTAAAGAAGTTTAAAATAGGAGTCCTAGTTGTAGTAGACTTCGACTCTATTGTTTCCAATTATTATAAATAGACCCTTAGGGCTCCATTGTTAGGGTTCAACTTTTTAACTGGTGTGCAAGAGCAAGTTTCATCATTTGTAATAAGTTTCGATCTTCTAACTCTTCTATTTTCTTGAAATCGCATGAACAATTGTATTTTGTGGTTTCCTAATAGCATGAGTGGCTAAATGCCTTAGTTCTGAGATTGTAGCTTTGAATCATTATTGATTATTTAAAGGTCCTTTGAATTAATTCATGGTTGTCATCATAAGTTACTTCTATATTCTTGTTTTAGTATTTTATGCTTGATCACCATGAGATAAATCTATTGTCTAATCTTAAAATCGAGAGAAGATGGGTTAGATAGACCAGAGAATAAAGAGAGCTCGCTCAATCGACCTATTTGATTGAGGTGATTTGGTTTAGGAGTGACGCCCGTATGAATAACTTGCTTAGTTATGAAAGAAAATGAAATATAAATGCTCGCTAGTTAGGCACATTTATCCCCACTCAACGATGTAGTTAGACTACTAACTGGAGTAGGCAACTAGAGGTTTGATAGCCGACTCATACAATCATCCCTATAAATCAGTAACTTGACAACTGAAATTAGTTCGAAGCCGAGAATATGATGCATGAGATTCATTACATGCTGCAACCTTGGAATTGTCTTTTACTTGCTTGAAAAATCGTCATAAAGTCATTCAATCTTGGTTACTTTTTTTCTTGCATAATTCGTAGTAGTAGTTAACAATTATCACTATCTCTGAAAATGGTTACTTTTATTTTATTTGTAGAGTTGAGTGTCAAATATAAGTTGAACATAAGTCCCTTGCGAACGATAACTTGTTTCTTTATGAATCTATTTTACTTGAGCGACCACGTACACTTGCGTGTATATTGGGGAGCAACAAGCTTTTGGTGCCACTGTTGGGGACTTAGAAATTGATTTATATTCGATCTTTTTAAGTCTTTAATTATAATATTCAGTTTTTAATTACTTGATCTTAGCTTGTTTATTGCAGGTAGTTGACTCTTAGGTCTTGCTCAGAAAGGAGAACTTGTCAAACCAGAAAACGAACCCGAAAGAGCTCTACATTGACGCAAGAATGGCTAATCAAGGTTGTCATGGAGAACTGGTGTTAGATCTTTGTGGAGACAATGAGGATAATAACCAATACAACGTGAACAACCAAGAAAACTTGAATAACCAAGAGGTACACCCTTTTGTACCAGCAAGACCAGTCCGTGATGTGGCAGTCCCACTCACAGCCAATGTGGTGTCTAGCATTAGGAAACCTCCACCAAGGGGTAGATTTGAACTAAAACATGACATAGTACAACTCATCCATGCTAGTGGGCAATTCACTGGTCTCCCCCACGAGGATTCCCAAATCTACCTTAGGAACCTTATAGAGATTAGTGATACATACATCCCAAATGGAGTATCATCGGACTATGTGAGGCTGACGTTGTTCCCATACTTATTGTTAGGAGCCTCAAGGCGTTGGTTAGATTCTGAGCCACCAAACTCCATCACTACCTGGGATTATCTAGCAAAGAATCTCTTGAGTTGATTCTTTCCATCCAAGAAAACCGCACGGTTGAGGAGTAAGATATTAAGATTTAAGCAAAACCCGGGGGAGGACATGTACCAAAGGCGCAAATCCTAATGAACTAAAAGGGGGGATGACCAATGAGGAGCTACTCCAAAAGCTCATGACTGAAATAGGGACAAAAATAAATGCTAGGATCGATAAGAAGGATGAGAACATCAGAAACATCTAAATGACCCAAAGTAGTTTAGAGAAACAAGTTGTGGAAGTAGCTAATTCTCTGAACTTGCGTCCCCAAGGTGGGCTGTCCAGTGAGACTGAACCTAAGCCCAAGCAACTAAATGTGGTGAGTACTAAAAGTGGGTTACAACTAGAGGAACTAGCTCCAAAGAAGAGAGCTACTGAGGCATGTACTAAAGAAAAGAAAGTGGAAGTGGTAGTAAAGAGGTCCAATGCTGAGACACCCGTTCCTTAAAAGAAACTCCCCCTTCTATTTCCACAAAGGCTCAGAAAGCAGAATGATGATGAATGCTTCGGTAAGTTTCTCTCTCTCCTCAAACAGGTTCACATTAATCTGCCTTTGGTTGACATTTTGCAGGGTATCATGAAGTATGCTAAATACATGAAGGAGATAGTGGCTAACAAGAAGAGGCTCACGGAGTATGAAACTGTAGCACTTACTGAGGAGTGCAGCTCCAGAATCCAAAATAGGCTGCCCAAAAAGTTAAAAGATCCGAGTAGTTTTACTGTGTAGATCACAATTGGGAAAAGTGTTCATGCCCGGGGGTTGTGTGATTTGGAGGCAAGTATAAATCTTATGCCCTTGTCACTATATCAAAAGTTTAGGTTGGGTAGTCCAAAGCGAACCACTGTCATTCTCTAACTCACTGATAGATCCATTGCTAGGTCAGAGGGGGTGGTAGAAGATGTTTTAGTTCAAGTAGGCTCCTTGATTTTCCCGGTAGATTTTGTGGTCTTAGAATTTGAACCCAATTCTAAAATTCCATTCATTTTGGGACGTCCGTTCTTGGCCATAGGTAGGGTATTGATTGATGTAGCAGCTGGGCCATTAACTATAAGGGCACATGATAAGGTTGAGGTATTTGATGTTTACCGCGCCTTAATATTGCGTTCTATCTATGAAGAGTTGTCTACTATTACGGTGGTAGATCACATAGTAGAATCGGAGTTAGTTGTGCCCGAAGATCCCTTAGAAAGAGTGTTAGTGAGACATGAGGTGGATGGAGACACTAAGGCCCAATAGATAGAGACGTATTTAAACCCGTCACTCATGGAGACTCACAGGTATATAGTGGAGCCATTAAATCGTGAATTAGCGCCTCCACCCAAACCCTCAATCGAAGAATCTCCCAAGTTGGAACTGAAAACATTGCGTGCTCACCTAAGGTATGCTTATTTGGGTACTAACAAAACTTTGCCTTTTATACTTTCTGTAGAGTTGTCTGAAATACAGGTTGAGACAACATTGAGGATCTGAAAGCGGAGGAAGAAGGCGATTCGATGGAAGATGGCTGATATTCATTGGATTAGTCCGACGTTACGTATGCACAAAATCTACATGACAGATGATCACAAACCAAGTGTACAACATCAACGTCGGCTAAATCCTTTGATGAAAGAAGTGATGAGAAAAGAAGTAATAAAGTGGCTAATTGTGTACCCAATCTCTGATAGTAAGTGGGTATGTCCGGTGCAATGTGTTCCCAATAAGGGAGGTATGACAGTGGTAAGAAACAAAAAGAATGAGTTGATTCCTACTAGAACAATGACCGAATGGAGAATTTGTAAGGATTACCAGAAACTAAATGATGCCACCCAAAAAGATCACTACCCGATTCCCTTCATTGATCAGATGCTTGACCGATTAGCAGGGCAGGAGTACTGTTGTTTCTTAGATGGGTATTCTGGTTACAACAAGATATTAATTACACTCGAGGATTAGGAAAAGACCATGTTCACTTGTCGTTATGGTACATATGCTTTCAAACGCATGCCATTCAGACTTTGCAATGCACCGACGACTTTTCAAAGGTGTATGATGGCCATTTTTAATGATATGGTGGAAGACTTTGTAGATGTGTTCATGGATGATTTCTCCGTCTTCGGGATGTCTTTTAAGGTATGTCTCCGGAATCTTCATAAGGTACTTGCTAGGTGTGAGGACACTAACTTAGTGCTAAACTGGGAAAAATATCATTTTTTGGTTAGAGAGGGGATAATGTTGGGACACAAGGTGTCTAATTCAGGTTTAGAGGTTTATAAACCCAAGGTACAAGTTATTGAAAAATTGCCCCCTCCCATTTCTGTAAAAGGGGTACGAAGTTTCCTTGGTCATGCAGGTTTTTACCGGAGATTCATCAAGGATTTCTCCAAGATTGCAAGACTTATGTGCTGTCTTTTAGAGAAGGAGGTGAAATTTTATTTTGATGAGATGTGCTTGAAAGCTTTTGAGATGTTAAAGAGGAACTTAATTGAGGCTCCCATCTTAATTGCTCCTAATTAAGAAGTACCATTTGAACTCATGTGTGATGCAAACGACGTAGCAGTGGGTACAATTGTGACAAAGAAAAAATAAAGTGTTCCACTCGATCTATTATGCTAGCAAGACCCTGGATTCTAGACAAGCTAATTACACAGTGACTGAGAAGGAGATGCTAGCGGTAGTGTTCACCTTCGACAAGTTCAGATCATATTTGGTAGGTACTAAAGATATTGTTTTTACTAACCATGCAACTATTAGGTACCTGTTCAACAAGAAGGATGCAAAACCAAGGCTGATTCGGTGGATATTGCTTCTCCAAGAATTTGACCTTAATATTAAGGATAGGAAAGGTACTAAAAATCAAATAGTTGATCACTTGTCTAGGTTGGAGGAATTTTCCATGTGCATGAAGGTAAACAAATCCGGGAAGAGTTTTCGGATGAACAATTGATGGCACTAGATATCACTCAAGTGACTTGGTATGCGGACATTGTGAATCTGATTGTTAGTGGAGATTACCTCTCCGGTGCAACCACCTAACAAAAGAAAAATCTCAATCATGATGCTAAGTTCTATATCTTGGATGAACCGTTGATTTTCAAGCAGCATGTGGATCGGATGATGAGAAGATGCATTCCGGAGTCTAATGTTCGAAAAGTGCTTGAAAGTTTTCATGCTAGCCCATATGGAAGACACCATAGAGGAGAGCGCATGGGGCACAAAGTACTACAATCTGGTTTCTTTTGACCCTCATTATTTAAAGACTTTATTGCTTTTGTGAAGGGTTGTGATAAATGCCAAAGGTTGGGTACTATTTCAAGAAGACATCATATGCCGCTAAGTGACATTTTGGAGGTGGAAATTTTTGATGTGTGGGGTATTGACTTCATGGGTCCCTTCCCACCTTCTAGTAGAAACCAATAAAATCTTGTGGTTGTGGATTATGTGAGTAAATGGGTTGAGGTTTTCACTCTTCCTTCGAATGATGCAAGGGTTGTGATCAAGTTCATCAAGAAGCACATCTTCACTCGCTTTGGCACTCCAAGGGAAATCATGTGATAGAGGTAAGCATTTCATTAACCGTCTAGTGAATAATCTTCTTGCTAATTATGGTATTCGTCATAAGGTTGCTACAACTTACCATCCTCAAACGAGTGGCCAAGTGGAAGTTTTAAATAGAGAGGTAAAGTAAATTTTGCAAAAAATGGTGAATGCGCAGAGGATGGATTGGTCTGAGAAGTTAGACGATGCATTGTGGGCATATAGGACTGTTTATAAGACACCCATAAGGTCTTCTCCCTATCACATAGTATTTTGTAAAGCATGTCTTCTTCCGGTGGAATTAGAACACCAAGTTTATTGGACAATTAAGAGATTGAATTTGGACCCTGAGCTGGCCGGTAGAAAGAGAATGAATCAATTGCACGAACTTGAGGATTTTAGGCTCCACACATATGAGAATGCCAAGTTTTACAATGAAAGGATGAAAAGGTGGCATGACAAGCACATAGTTACTCGTACTTTCACTCCGGGAGAAAAGGTACTACTCTTTAACTCTAGATTAAGGTTATTACTCGGAAAACTAAGGTCTAAATGGAGTGGTTCTTTCGAAGTGGTAAGAATGACACAACATGGGGCTGTTGAACTTAGAGGTGAGATTGACCTTACATTCTTGGTAAATGGGCAAAGGGTAAAACACTACTTTGGTGTAGATTCACATCGCGATCTGGAGGCTTTTGAGCTAAATGATGAATGCTCCAAGCTACATCATTCCGCGACATTAAATCAAGTGCTACACGGGAGTAAACTTGTGAACAATATGTAATAGATAGGTAGTTCGTTTTTGAATTTTGATTTTTTTTGTTTTAGCGTAGTTTCAATTCTTAGAATCTAGGAAGTATTCTTATTTATAGTTTTAGCTAGATTGGATTTTTCATTAGTTGTAACTTAGTTTGTAATAGTGAAAAAAGGAAATAAAAGAAAAAAATTAAAAATATCTGAAGCCAGGCGCACTGGTTGGCGCGCCGCTCTTGGCATGATAATTCAGAGAAGTTCTTGAGGTGCTATGCTGGCACGTCGCCCCTCCATCTTGCCCCAACCTAGATCTCTACTGAAGCCAGGCACACTGACTAGCGCGCCACACCTGCGTTGAACTTCAAAGCGCCTATGCAGGAGCCTTAGAGGCGCGACGCCCCCCATCACCCCAAAACCCAAATTTGCGATTGGTCGACCCAAATCGGGTTCGACCCGACCCAAATCGGGTTCGACTCGACCCAAACCCATCCTTTTAAACCCCTAACACTAAATTCATCCCCCATTCTCCTAAAATACACCGCCCCAACCCCTAAATCCTCTCAAACTTCTTCTTCCTCTTAATCTTTTCCTCTCCCTACAACCTCCATTAACACCCACCCAAACTCTTCCTTTCCCCCACACCAATATTTATTCTTCCTATTTTCTCCCATAAATCACCCATCTTCCACTTTTCTACCTTCCCCAACTCTCTCTCTCACTCTAATTTTTTTTTTCTCTTTCGTTCTCCACCCACACAACCAACAACCGACCCCCCTCTAATTTTTTTTTCTTTTGTTCTATTTTTCTTCTTCATAGGTGGTGATGGTTCCTAAAGCTAAAAGTGTAGCGGGGTAGAAGCACATTAGGAAAGGCGAAACATCTGGGTCCGCTAGTAGCCGGGAACCAGTTAGGAAATTAGAAAAGAAGGCAGTGGAAAGGTATAGCTGGGAGTGGTTTGAGTGTCAGTGAGAGGCTAAGTATATGGGTGACGAGTATGTCAATGAGGTAAGATTGCAGTCCCAATTTCCCATTATTTATCGTACTGTGATCGATTTGGGGCTGAGGTTTATTTTTGAGAATCTCAGAGGTGGTAATATGTCCTTAGTTCGGGAGTTTTATGCAAATTGGCTTACTTATACTAGGTCGATTAATTCTATGCGGTGAAGGGTCGGGATGTTAAATTCACTTCTCAGATACTAAATGAGTTCTTAGGTACCCCGAATTGTGACACTGATGATTTTAATAGATTGAAGGATAAACCTCCTTATAGGGATATCCGACATACGTTGTGTGGGGTGTAGTCGACTGCTAGGTGGGAGCGAAGTAAGGATACTGGGAGGCATTCAACCCTCCACTTTGCTAATTTTAATCATGTAGCCCGAGTGTAATTGAAAATAGTTTGTAGTGTGTTGTTGCCCGTTAAACATCTTACAGAGGTGACGCGGGATAGGGTGGTACTAGTCTATATGTTGATGAATGGGATGTCCATTAATGTTGGGGAAATTCAGAGGCAAATTATGATGAAGTTTTGAAGTAATTTGAGGTGAAGGTTTTGTTATGGGGGCTTGATTACCCATTTTCTGAGGGCAGAGGGTATTGAAGAAGAAGAGATGGACTTGACTGTTGCTTTCCACCCCGATTTGACGGGTAAGATAGTTTATGTGACTAGGACAAAGGCACTGGACACGTCCCATGGACCTGTCTTGTCAGCCCACGAGAGGCAAGCCTGAGATGATAGTGTAATGGCTAGGATGTTTGGCATGGCAGAATTGCAGCTGTGGATAGGAGGACGTCCGATCAGTGATGATAAGATGGAGACCTTGTCGGATCTCTACCCTTTGACCGAGAGTGCAACTTTTCAATGCAGGACTGGTCCTGCTTTTCTTGAGCCTTTGGATGATGATGAGGCTACTCTTGATGAAGAGATGAACGAGGATGATGATGTTGTTCATGAGGAGGTGAATGCCTTAATGGTTTTTGATGGTGGTGACGACGAGGCCTAGAGGCCCGAGGGAGTATTCTTATCTCTATACTTTGTTTTATTTATGCACTGAGGACAATGCTTATTTTCAAGTGTGGGGTAGGTAATATATATCTTTTGTAAATATATGTTTAATGCTTTATCGAGTCTAGCTTTAGTTCTAAGTTTAGTTTTTAGTTTTAGGATTAAGTTTTTAATTTTTCTTATTTTGGATTCCTCAGCGTTTGTTTTCGATACTTTTACTGAGGATAGTCCCTTCGAACCGACTAGGACTAGTTTTACTGCTTTATTGAGTCTTAGAGTCATCATAGGAGTGACAGTTCCCAATAATGGATGGAGTATGACCGTCTTAAGGGAAAATTATACACATAGAGGAGTAGGATTGAGAAACCAACCTTGGTCTTTTGAAACTATGTCCGAATAAGTTATCCAGACGTCATGGGTAGTCATAATTGGAAAAGTGAAATAAGAATGTTAACCTTGAAACAAGCATGTTTTCTTAGTTGTGAGTTTAAATAAAAAAATGGGCTTGATTGTGTAGTAATACCGTAATTCAAGATGTATGAGCATGTTAGTTGATATATCCTTATATGTGTCATGATGCCATGTATGGTGAGTGTTGTTGGGTTCTTGCTTCAATTGAAATCTAGAACTTGCCTTGTGTGTGTTGAATTAGTGGCTTGCATGACTTAGGGAATGTGATTGAGGCATTTCTTTCAAAAAGCAAATTATTGACTCGAATTGTATGCCTACCATTGAAATTATCACTAGTGAAGCCCTATTGAGCCCTTAGCTTTGTTTGTTGATAAGCCACATGATAAGACGAAACCCATTTGTTTGATACCAAAGTCTTTTGATCCTAACAAAATCCTTAATGCACTGTGTTAGGAAGAAGGGTTGAAAATATTGGTTGATATGAGAAAGGGTGAAATGCTAAATTGTGTGGAAAAGAAAAGAATAAGTGAAACTCTGTTTTGGCCCTGGTCCTTAGTGACATTGTACACCTCAACGCAATTGAGGGTGGCTATTTCAGAAATATGCTTTAAACATTGGCCCTGGTCCTATTAAGGATATTGTGTACCTCAGTCGGACCTTAAAAATCTAGGGTGAGGGTGGCTAGTGTAAAGGCATGAAAAAAAGAAGAAATAAAGGGCAAAGATGGAGTAACAAAAAGGGGTAAATATTCATGAAGTGTGTACTAGGAGGAAAGAAAAGCTAAGTAGGATGTTTGTTTGCAAAATAGTGACATGTGCATTAGGGAGGTGTAGTCACTAAAATGATTCTTAAATATTCCCTCCCTTACCTGAAGCCAACATTACAACCAAATAAAAGACCTCTTGATTCCTTGAGAAATACATTGTGAAAGTGAGAATACACTATTGGCAAGCTTATGGCATGTTGAGAAACGTAAGAACTTCATTTTTGAGGTGTCTTCTTTGAAAAATAGGCCTTGTTGTTATTGTGATTGCTTGACTGAAAGGCTTTACTAAACACAAATAAGTGAGGGCATTCATGGAATGTGTCCGGATTATCAATTGGTATGTTTATATGAATTTGCATTAGCTTGTAAAAATAGTAAAAGAGTCATTCTTTGAGCACATGTGTTGTAACTTTGTGTAAATGTTTTGAAATATGGCATCCATTGTGAACTACAAGATCATGATTAAAAATGTTTGGTTAATTTTAAGGTGGGTTGATAAGTCCAACAGATATGAAAAAGAGTTGATAATCTAAAAATTGTTTGAGGACAAACAAAGGTTTAAGTGTGGGGTGGTGATCTTAGGCGTATTTATATGCCTAAGTTGTCGATATTTGCCCATCTTTGGATTGAATTAAAAAGTGATTTAAGACTATTAACTTGTGATGATTGTGCACTAAAACATATGATTAGTTGTTTCAGGAACTTTTGAGGAATTTGGAGAAGAGGAAGCAAAGAGGAGCAGAAAAATGGCTTAGGCAAGAACCACCAGTTGTTGGCGCATTGCTAGGTACGTCGTGCCAAGGTGAAGAATTCAGAGGCGACTGCTAGGCGCGAACCGAGGCGCGACACGCCACGAAGGTTCCAACTTTTTCAGTTAAAGAAGCTTAAAATAGGACTCCTAGTTGTAGTAGACTTCGACTCTATTGTTTCCAACTATTAGAAATAGACCCTTAGGGCTCCATTGTTAGGGTTCGACTTTTTAATTGGTGTGCAAGAGCAAGTTTCATCGTTTGTGATAGGTGTCGATCTTCTAAATCTTCTATTTTCTAGAAATCACATGATGAATTGTATTTTGTGGTTTTCTAATAGCATGAGTGGCTAAACGCCTTAGTTCTTGGGTTGTAGCTACGAATCGATTGCTGATTATTTAAAGGCCTTTTGAATTAATTCTTGGTTGTCATTATAAGTTACTTATATATTCTTGTTTTAGTATTTTATGCTCGATCACCATAAGATAAATCTATTTTCTAATCTTAAAATTGAGAGACGAGGGGTTAGATAGACTAGAAAATATAGAGAGCTCGATCGACCCATTTGATTGAGGTGATTTGTTTTAAGGAGTGATGCCTGGTCGAACAACTTGCTTGGTTACGAAACATGATGAAATATAAATGCTCACTAGTTAGGAACGTTTATCCCCGCTCAATGATGTAGTTAGACTACCAACTGGAGTAGGCGACTAGAGGTTTGATACCCGACTCATACAATTAACTCTGTAAACTAGTAACTTGACAACTAAAATTAGTTCGAAGCCGAGAATATGATACATGAGATTCATTACATGCTGCATCCCTGGGATTGTCTTTTACTTGCTTTAAACATCATCTTAAAGTCCTTCAATAGTTGTTACTTTTATTTCTTGCATAATTCGTAGTAGTAGTTAACAATTATCATCATCTCTGAAAATGGTTATTTTTATTTTATTTGTAGAGTTGAGTGTCAAATTTAAGTTGATAACAAGTCCCTTGGGAATGATAACTTATTTCTTTAAGAATCTATATTACTTAAGCGACCACGTACACTTGCGTGTATATTGGGGAGCAACAAGCCCGTCGACGATTATCTCCTTCATTTCTAGCAACCGAAGCACAATCCCTTATCTTATGATATATCTTTCCACAACCAAAGCATACTTTTGAACCGGCTAGACAGTTACCCTTATGTCTTCACCCATATTCCTGACACTCGGGCCACATTTTCTCACTACTAACCTTACCTTAGGAATGATTACCTCCATCAAGCCGTGAATATAAGAACTCGCCATCATCCCTTCTTGCCCTCTTTGAATACCTAGTTTTCCCCTTAAGCTTCTTTTCTTCTATCTGTTGAGCATGAACCATCAAACAAGAGACATCCATCTCCTTAACAAGCATGATGGTTAGGAATTCTTTTACCACTAAGTCGGAAGCACCCGACACAAACTTACTCATCCTTGCCCTTGGATCGACAACCATATATAGTTGGATCATATTTAGACAATTGTGTAAATTTCTAAACATACTCCTTCACACTCATATCCTTTTGACGAAGGTTTTAATGAACTCAAGTACCTTTGCTTCCCTCATCTCAAGGGGAAAGAACCTATAAAGAAAAGCAATATTAAATTTCTTCTAATCAAGAGGACCAACATCAACCACCCTCTCTTTCTTCCATTGGTTGAACCAAACTTGAGCAACACCCTTAAGTTGATAACCGACCAATTTTGCCTTTCCTACCAAAGTAATATCCATAATTCTCTCTATCTTATAAACCTCATAAATGAAATATTGAGGATCTTCCTCAACTTTAGACTTGTGAAATTTCGGAGGATTCATCCTAGTAAAGTCTCTCACTCTAGTTACCGTCGTACCCATATTTGGGTTCACGGGAAACACAACATCCTTATTTGCTTGAACCGTCATACCTTGGGCCAATGCATGAAATGAGGCTTGAAACTGATGATTAGTCACTTGTTCGGCCAAAGGGTCGATCAACACTTGGGGAACCTCTTGTTTAAAATTTTCATGAACATTCCTTCTCACAGGATTCCTTCGTAGAGGCAGATTCTGAAAAGCATAAATAGGGGTTAGGAGAGAAAGACACCTAGAGTTACATTCTATCGCATGAATTTAGAGTAATGAAAGAAGTGGAACTTCCTAAACATCTTATAACTTCTCATTCATAAATGTGGAGTGCTTCTCACTCATGAACAAGAATCTACTCGACGTAGCATATGAGACATCCTAGAACCTTTCTAAACCTTCTTTTCTAAATAACAAGTTTATCACGACCCAAAGTATCCCCAAGCGTGACATGGCATATAACACCCCAAAAGACCCTAAACAAGCCACTTAGCATACATAACCAAGATAATAAAATAAAGGAGTTTAAAATAATCAGTTTATAGCATAAAAGAGTTTGTCAAAATGAAGCGAAAGTCTACATAGTCTCGAAGACATCTATTACATTAAGAGTCATCGGGAGGTAACCCATATATCACATACAATCTCTAAAGAGAAATAAAGATGATAAGCAATAAAGGCTCGATTATCAGAACAAGAGGACTCACAAATCTTCAATATTTACTAACTGATCCTTAGCCAAGAAGATGCGAAATAGAAGTGTCAGACCCTACATTAGTGAAACAATGTGCAAGAGTGTTCATTAGTAAAAAATGTACCAAGTATGGTAGCAATGCATAAAAGTTATGAAATCATGCTAAAAGGACTTTTCGTGGTATGCAAATACCAAGTCAAACCATAAGATAAGAGAGTTAGAAAACATAAATCATAATCATGGTCAATGCAAGTAAAATCATCTTTGAACCCTTGTGAGATACTTCTTAGAGTAACCTTAGTTCATTATTATAGTGGGAAGTAGCCTTAACTAACATAGAGACCATGTGAGTTATAACATGGAATCCGGTGTACTCCTCTCACACTGAAAATAGAGTGTCGTACTTGCCAAGGTAGAACCATGAATTTCTAGCTTACGTAGATCCACTAGCTAATGTCTATCCTAGACAATCATCGTCTATCTTAAGACAATCATCCTATGGGGGAACATAGGTATGGGATAAGGAGAATGATACTAGAATCCCGACCTTTAGCTACGGGAGAGCTTCTATCTCAATACCCTCTCGGTGCTAAGCATAAATCCCACAAAATAGTATTTAATCTTAACTTCTCTTATCATTAAGATACATAGGTATTCTCCACTTGTCTTATCATAGGATAGCTTTTCAGACCATGCGTGAGAAAACCTTTCACCATCCATGATCTTTTCACAATAGCTTTTAAGGCCTATAGTCATTCACTTCGTGCTAGAAATACCCTACTACTAATGGAAATTATTTTGAAATCGTGATCTATAATCATTGATGGCATATCCGGATACCATAATAATCAATACCTAATTTAGGAAAATAGCCCGAAAATAATTGAGGGCAAGTCTAGATGTCGTTCATGTCATGTGGCTAAGCTTCATAAAACATATAAATATCTTCATTTATAAGATTACTTGAGTCATAAACGTATTTTCATAAACAATCATTATTTCAATAATTCATAAGTTTCATTATGGTTTCAAAGTCAACGCATCTTAAAATTCATTTACATCAATTTCATAAAGAGAAGACATGCATATTTTCATCAATTCATCTTTCATGGTTCAAGACCTACCTTATATCATCATAGCTTAGAAAATATGGGGTATGCATGGGTTCATGGCTATTAAACTTAAATACATTCAATTACTTCAATTCATCCATAAAAAGTAATAAAACATTTAATTCGATCAACATTAAAAGGAACCCATGACATGGAAGAAAACTCTAATTTCAATTAGAGATTTATAGCTTCAAAATTTGAGAAATTGGGAACTCTAAGGAGGAAAGAACTCCATAGATGAACACTATCATACCTTGGAGTTCAAAGCCCTTAAGCAATTTCTTAAATTGGAGGCTTGATCTTGGTACCTTAACTTGACTTCACCTTCTTTTTCCTTTAGAGAGAGAAATATTTGAGAGGAGGTTTAATATCATTATATAGGGCTTTGGGTAGAAGGAAAAATGATGTAGTATTGAGTTAAAACAATTGGGAAAAGACCCAATAATGCCTGGCATATAAATGCCAAGATTGCTCACTGGAAAGCCAAACGGGTCATCAAGACCACCACGGCCCGTCAAATAGGTTGTGAAGAATTTCTTCCTGACAGTGCTTCACTATTTCAGGCATGACTTTTTACTCTGAGCTTGGAATTGACAAAACTCGATGGTGTTGGAAAGAGGACCCAAAGATATTTAATTTGATAGGTCATGGGCTACCCAATTCATTTTGTACTAAAAAATATGATTGTTTTAAATTGACCCTAAACTCTTAGTCTGATAAAACCCCTTCATGGACGTCTTCACGGTCTGTTTGGGGCTTCACGAGCCGTTTTGATGCTCGTGGTCCTTGACCTGTGGCTAGGGGAGAATCTTTACTGACTTGACCCCTTCATGACCACTTGTACGGATCGTCTAGGGATCCGTGGGAGGGAACTTTCTTGGGGCAGGTTCTACTTTCTTGTCACGAGCATCATAATGGGCCGTAGTCCCCATCACTGCCATCTAGGGCTCTGCGGAGGGTCCCATGGTCCCGTTTGAGTTCTTGACAAGCCCATTAGACCCCTTCTAAGCCTTTCTCAAATCCGAGGTGTTACATTTAAGCTATTCATGTTATCATGTCTATTTATGCATTGGTTTTATTCTTAGTACATTCTATGTACTCATACATATTTCTGGCAACATTTTTTCTCTAATGTAGGGTCCGACACTCCCAATTCACATCATTGTGGGTAGTTGATCCCTCTCTAGGCGCTTGAAGATTGGCGAGTCCTCATGTTTCGAGGAGCATGAAAATCTTATTGCTTTCTTTATTTTTAGTTTTTAGACATTGTATGTGGTGTATGGATTACGTCCCAACCACTTATGTTGATGTATAAATGTCTTGTTGAGACTATGTTAGATTTCCGCTTTGTCAAACTCTTATATGATACTCTTGAAATATTTTTTTTTCTAATATCTAGTATGATGTATAATAAGTGGCTTGTGTAGAGCCTTCCGGGGTTCTATATGAGTTGTAGACTTACGCACATTGCAGGCCTATTTAGCTCAATAATTAGTGTCCTCGATACCTTATAATGTCCTATTCTAATGATATTTTGGTTATTTGCAGTTATGAAGAGAAGAATCTTTGAAAAATTGACCAAAAATATGAAAAGAAGTGTAAACTTCATATTTTTGGTCACCTAGCAAAAAGAGAGGATAACCCAATGTATTTTACCTTTCCTAAAATGACAGTGCACAAAACTTGAATGTATAAGGTTGGGCAACAAACATAAAGGGAAATTGTGATGCATCGAATGAGAAAGACGAACATGCTGAGCATCGCCAAAGGCAACAATACCAGCGGAAAAATTGAAGGCTTGAAACGAGAACAAATGTGGTACTCAGAGATTCACCGAGTGTCCAAGGCAGGCTCGAGTGACTCACCGATTGATGTTCAAACACCTGAAGCCTAGAGCAAGATAAAGGCGAGTTGAAGAGTAGTTGGCAATCCACCCATTGTGATCGGTGAGCCGCACAAATGTCATTCAATGGGTCACACATTGAGTTTCAGGCCAAATTATGGGGAAATTATGAAAAACCCAAAGGAAAGAGAAAGAAGAGAGTTCGGAAAAAAGTTCCAAAATTCTAAAGCTATGAATAAGAGTTAGAGAGAAATTTATTTTTGTTATGAAGAACACTTTCTAATTTTGGGGTTTTTCAACTTTGTTCTTGAAATTGATAAATTGAAGTTGAATTCAAAGTTGGTTTGCTTTTAATTGTTTAATTTAATGTTACCCATGGTTACTTTCATGAATGGTATAAACCCCAAAATCCAGGGGTGTAATTATGGGGTTGTTGTTGATTTAATGTAGTGGGTATTGTGTTATGCTCTATTTTGCTGTTGTTCATGCATAGATTTAGTCTAGTTAGCATAAGGTTAACTTCTGAGTTAAGGTTGCAAACTTAATTCCTATATGCGATCTCCGATCGATGCTCAAAAGAGATTGATTGGAGTGAGTAATTAGTCCGGTACTCGCAATTTAGGTTTGATGTCTGTAACTTGCTTAAAATATAGGTTATGGGTCAAATCAGTTTTCCCTATTGCTGCATCGAAAGATAAAATAGTGTAAGGTATAGGGTTGTTCAATATAACACATACATGAGGCTAAAAAGAGATTCTATGATATGACACTATGAGATCAAAAGAAGATTAGTATCATTAAAGATGACCCAGTCTATTCATGAATGTTCATCACTATAGAGCAATGCAATCACCCCTATGTGACATAGATTTTCAATCCCTACACCCCTAAATTACATGTTACTTATTTGAGTTTCTAAAATCTTGGTTTTATTGTGACTTGTGACAACAAAATACTTTTATTAAATTTGGTGGAATAATCCACCCACTTGTTTTATTGCTGAAAATGAACGAATTTACATTCTAAATTCCCTGATAGAATTCCTAGCCCTATAGCATTCTCTGTGGTATTCAACCTTGACTCTTCGTGGGGTGTTTTTATTGGCGATGACCTCTTACTCTTTTGATTGGATTTGAAGAGTAGTTTGATATTTAACATTTCTATACACCATGTTACGCCTAGGGTATACCTTGGGTCATGTCATCGATACCCAACTAGGGACCCGTATTTTGATTCATAATATGACCGTGGCACCCTAACTCGACAATTGATTCAAGATCCAACCCAACTCTTGAATTAGGACCTGACTTCTGAATCATGACCCTACCCTAACACCCGACCTTGGATCCAACCGTGACATATAACTCGAGACCAAACATTTGAAATGGGACTAGACTTCTGAACCATGACCCGGCCCTTACCTTGGAACCCGATGAAAATCCTAACTTTCAAAGCGAGATCTAAACGTGACACTCGAACCTATTGAATTATTAAAGATCCAAACTCTACTCTTGATAGAGACATTACTTCTAAATTGGGACCTTACCCCGACACCAGATTTGGGATTTAACATTGATGCTCTAACTAGATGCCTTGCATGTCAACTAAGGCCCAACTTGAAAATTAGGACCCGACATTGACTTGACATCTGATGTAGGACCTGAATTTCGAAAAAGGACCTAACTCTGAATCCTGACTTTCTGATGTGCCGCGAAATCGTGGCATATTTGATGCTTAATAACTATGAACTAATACTAGAATTAAGTGAAATTTTGGATTATTTGATGGGTTTGTTAAATGTGTAGGCAGAATCTGGGTTGTATAGAAAGTAGAAAAAGAAGGAGAACTGATGTTGACCAAGTGAAGTTGATGGCCAACTTCACGGACTGTTAACTTCATTACGGTCCGTTGTTGAGTTCGTGAAAGTGTGGCAGTGCTGGGCCTTGAGAAGATGAAGAGCAGGAATAACCAAGTAAAGACCATAGAGGGTTCTACGGGCCGTAGTCCTCACCACGAACCGTGGTACCTGCCGTGAAGCTGGACCAGTGTTAAAGCAAGAAATAGTTGAAAGAAGGTTGAAACCCAAGTGAAGACCACAGTCGACTTAACGGGCCGTGGTCCTCACTACTAACTGTGGTGGCTCTCGTGGTGCATTTTCCAGTGACCAATTTTGAAGACCCACTTTTGGGAAGCTCCAAGGCAAGACCACGGAGGGTTTCACGGACCGTGAAGCCCTTGATGGGTCGTATTAGTGGTTGGGAAAAGGCCCAACAACTCAGTCCTAATTCAATTATGACTTATTTTAAACAATATATTTGGAATTACTTTAGGTCGTGGTAAACATCATTATTCATTATCTTATGTTTGACGACAAAGAACAGAGCGTGACTCTTAGATTTTGATTTTTGGATTTTTGATTATTGCTATCAGTTGGAAATTTGAATTAAGAATATCAGATTATCAAAGTGATTGTTGATTTGATAAATGCTTTCACAGGTCTTTCTCAATGCGTTTTCATCCCTAATTACTGATTGTTTACGTGAAAGCATGAGTAGGTAAACACCACGACTGGGATTGTGGGATCCATGACGAAGTTGTAGTGACGATTCCGTAAAATGAGTAAAGGGCAGTCTGTGTTTAGATTCTGTAGTTTTTAGCTTTCGATATCATTGTCATCTAGTGAATGCACACATTAGATTAGCCTTTATCTTGTATTTGTTCGGGAGAAAAATACCAATTAGGAAAAAGGTTGAACTAAATTATCCAATTGGAGTTAAAGCTCGAGTTCGAGAGAAAAGATCTTTAACACCATATCATTTTAAGCGAGGGTCAATGTTAGTAACACTCTAGGGTCGAGATAAAATGAGTGATAAATATCTGATTTGGCTGAGAAGTGTAAGATAAATTTAACTTGCAATGATTTCGTAAACATTGATTTTCCTGATGCTCAATTACAGAAGAACACTTGAACTAATGTTATGGTGAACACAATTCTGGTTTCTCTTAATTAACTGAATCAACCTTACAACGAAATAGTCTGTTAGTCGCGAATCTAGATTTTGACTGCAAGTTTGGTAATTATAACATTTCCACCAAACCCAATTTACTTTCCATTATTATTTGTTTAGGAGATAATAACAACATTCAAATAAACGTGATAGTGAAACATTATCTGTAATGAAATTCTCTGTGGGATCAACCTCAACTCTAGTTGAGTTCTGTGAATTGACATCGACCGTTTACACTTCTTATTTGAAGTGTAAGTTTTGACGTATCAAAATTTGGCGCCACTGCCAGGGAATTTCAATTCAGAAAGTGTTTTACTAGCTTTTATTCTATTGTAGTTATATTTCCTAATTTTACATTTTCTTAGGTGTTTGTGTCTTTTTCAGGAGAGTCAGATTGTGCATGGCCAACACTAGAAGCAAATGAGCCCCATTGCTTCCTTACAACCCTGAAGTTCAGAGAACTCTTCGAAAGATGGTTAATGCACAAGAACTAGAGGCTCAGAGACACAGACTGGGACTAGAAGATGAGATTGATGCTGCAAGGAATGTACATCAAACTTCAGGAATGAATCAACCTAGGCCAGGTGTCCAGCAAAATGCTGGAATTAATCAACCTAGGGTAGTAGATGAGAACAGAGGGGTGGAAGGAGTAGTCCATCCCTAGCGCCAACAAATAGCCCTGAGGGGTAGAGCTCAGCATCCAGCTCATATGATGTATAAAGAAGATGATGCTGACTTGGATAGAGCTGGAGCCACTAGAGCCACAGTGTTACCTGCACTACCCCCAGGTGTTAAGTTCACAATCACCAGCACCATGATCCAATTGTTGAACCTAAAAGGTATGTTTAGAGGTGCAACTTGTGATGATGCAAATCAACACTTGATGAATTTTGTGGCAGTCTGTAAGTCACAAGAGATTCATAGGGTCAACCAAAAAAGCAATGAGTGGATGATGCAGTTTGTGGAGGCTCATTTATGAGGAAGTCATTTGCGGAGAGCATACAACTATTGGATGAGGTCTCTAAGAACAACAGAGCATGGTACACTAGAGATGTACAGGTAGGAGAGCTTGGGTATACATTTGAGCTTTCAGTTGAACAAAGGAAGAGAGAAGAAGAAAGGGACCAAGACATGGCACATATGAGGACTCAAATAGATTTGCTCACAAACCACATTGTCGTCAAGTCTGAAAAGGTGAATGCCGTGGGACAACAAAACAGGTATGAGGATCAGGATCTTGACCTTGATGAGGAAGCTAACTACTTGGGAACCAAGGGGGTTTCCAGAATTATAACTCTGGAAATCAGGGTTACAATTCTAGAAATGCAGGTCAGAACTATGCTAGGCATGGTAAGTATGATAGGCCATCAAATATAGATCAAAGAAATTGGCGAAACAAAGATGGATATAGAAAGGATCGTAGTGGTGTTTATGTGCCCCCAGGCAATAGAGACCGAGCAGGTGGTAGTTCCAGTGGATCTAAGCTAGAAGATATGATGGCTAAAGTACTATAGAAGGTGGAATCAACCGATGTAGGTGTAAAAGAAATAGGAGGTGATTTCTCAAGCATGAGTCAGTTGGTGGACTCTCATACCACCTCCATTAAACAAATTGAGTAGCAGTTGGGGCAAATCTCAGCCTCACTGAATCAGAGGAAGAATGGATCACTACCAAGTGACACCATTCAGAATTCCAAGATGGACGGGCACTGCATGGCCATCGCCAACAGGAGTGGTAAAGTTCTTACTGACCCTATGTCTGCAGGTACCAAACATCAACAGGTCTTGGAGCAAGCTGGCAAAGATGAGGATGAAACTGCACAAGTATATGACCGGAGGAGGTTCAACATAAATCACAACCCGCGAGAGGAAAAAAGAAAGAGGTCAAGGAAAACCAGCCTTTAAAGCAGATTCCCAGACCACCTCCTCCTTTCCCTCAAAGGCTTAGAAAGAAAGATGAAGATGGGACTTTTAAAGAATTCATTACCATGTTGAAGCAGCTTTCAGTAAACATTCCACTAGTGGAAGCTCTGGAGAAGATGCCAGGATATGCCAAGTTCATGAAGGACTTGGTTACAAAGAAAAGAGCTGTAAGTCTTGATTTTACTAATGATGTTCACCATTGCAGCGCCATTGCTACCATATTTTTGGTTCAGAAAAAGGAAGACCCAGGTGCATTCACTATTCCATGCACCATCGGGTCAATCAACTTTGCAAAAACATTGTGTGATCTAGGAGCCAACATTAGCTTGATGCCACGAGCCATCTACAAGAAACTGGGATTGGGAGTTCCAAGACCCACAACAATGAGGTTAATGATGGTTGATAGGTCAGTTAAGCAGCCTGTGGGAATCCTATGTGAAGTACTTATGAAAGTGGACACCTTTATTTTTTTAGCTGACTTCGTGATCTTGGATTGCAAAGTGGACTTTGAGGTCCCCATTATTTTGGGAAGACCCTTTTTGGCCACAAGAAGAGCTTTTGTGGATGTTGAAAGAGGAAAGTTGAAGTTCAAACTAAAGAAGGATAAGGTAAAGTTCAATATTTGCAGGTCAATGAAGCAACCCAATGTTATCAATGTGGTTTTTCCAATAGAGGTGGTTGTTGATGAGGACATGAGGGTACCCATAGAAGAGAGGATGGTTGTTGAAACCTTAGCTGCAGTGCTGATGAACTTTGATGCTGATTTCTGGTCTGACTATATAGAGACCATGAATGCTTTGCAGGGTATGGGAGCACACTCGTATGTTCCAAAGAAATTGGAGCTGGATTTGAAAAACAGGCCAAGCTCTCCAGCAAAACCATCCATCGAGGAGCCACCGGTGCTGGAACTGAAATAGTTACCTAGTCATTTCAGGTATGTATTTTTGGGTACTAATAACACTTTACCTATGATCTTGGCTGCAAATTTAAATGAAGAGCAGGTGCAGGAGGTTATCAAGGTGTTGAGAAGATACAAACGGGCAATTGGGTGGACCATTGCTGATATAATTGGAATACCTCCTGGTATATGCACTCACAAGATTCAACTTGAGAAAGACTGTAGCCTAAGTATGGAACACCAGTGGAGGCTAAACCCACCTATGCAAGAGGTGGTTAAGAAAGAGATAATCCATTGATTAGATGCTGAGGTGGTCTATCCCATTTCTGATAGTCACTGGGTTAGTCCAGTGCAATGTATGCCCAAAAAGGGTGGTATGACTATGGTGGCAAATGCCAAGAACGAGTTAGTCCCACAGTGACCAGTCACTAGATGGCGAGTCTGTATGGACTACAGGAAGCTGAACAAGTGGACTTTGAGGGATCACTTCCCCATGCCTTTCATGGACCAGATGCTTGATAGGTTGGTAGGTAAAGGGTGGTATTTTTTCTTAGATAGATACTCTAGCTACAACCAGGTATCAATTGCTCCAGAATATCAGGAAAAGACCACCTTCACATGTCCTTATGGCACCTCTGCGTTTAAATGCATGCCATTTGAACTGTGTAACGCACCAGCAACATTCCAAAGATGTATGATGTCCATTTTCTCTGACATGGTGGAAGACACTTTAGAGGTATTTATGGACAATTTCTTTGTAGTAGGTGATACTTTAGATGATTGTTTGTTGAATCTTAGCAGGGCTTTAGAGAGATGTGAGGAGGCCAAGTTGGTGCTAAATTGGGAGAAGTGCCTTTCATGGTAAAGGAAGGCATAGCTCTTGGACACAAGGTATCACAGAAACGGATCAAGGTAGACAAGGCAAGATTGAAGTGATTGAAAATTTACCTCCGCAAATCTGTGTGAAGAGTGTTCAAAGCTTACTAGGACATGCCGGATTCTATAGGAGTTTCATCAAGGACTTCTCAAAAATTGAACACCCTATGTGCAAGCTTTTGGCGAAGGAGGTGAAATTTGTCTTTAATGACGCATGTCTCAAAGCTTTTGAGTGCCTAAAACAAAAGCTGATTTCAGCACCAGTGATTATTGTCCTAGACTGCATGGAGCCATTTGAGGTGATGTGTGATGCTAGCGGGACTGCGTTAGGAGTTTTGTTGGGACAGAAGGGCAACAAGATGTACCATTCGATTTACTATGCTAGTACGTCGCTAAATAGGGTACATCAAAACTACACAGTCACTGAGCAGGAACTATTGGCTGTAGTGTATGCATTTAAAATGTTCAGAGCCTACCTGCTTGGCACTAAGGTGATAGTTCACACAAACCATACTACCTTGAGATATCTCATGGAAAATAAAGATGCCAAACCTACGCTGATCCGATGGGTGCTGCTTCTCTATGAATTTGACTTTAAAGTGAAGGACAAGAGAGGTTGTGAGAACCAGGTAGCTGATCACCTGTCTAGGTTGGAGGAAGCAAAGAAGGAAGAAATTGAGCTTGAGATAGATGATACATTCTCAGATGACTAGGTATTAGCTGCTACTTTTGACCTTATTCCTTGGTTTGCTAACTATGCTAATTTTCTGACTAGTGATGTGTGCATGAGGGGCTGACATATCAGCAAAGGAAAAGGTTCCTGCATGATGTAGGGAAGTACTTTTGGGATGAACCGTATCTGTACATGGTGTGTGCTGACAACATAATTAGGCGATGTGTTTTGAAAGCCGAAATGTTGCACATTTTGGAGGCCTGTCACTCATCTCCAGTTGGTGGTCATCATGGTGGTGGTCGAACAGCCCACACGATACTTTAGTGTGGGTACTATTGGCCCACAATTCATCAAGATGCAGATAACATAGTAAGGAGCTGTGATGTGTGCCAGCGGCAAGGAGCCATCTCTCAGCGCCATGAGTTAACCATGACACCTATTCTGGAGGTGGACTTGTTTGATGTGTGGGGTATTTATTTTGATAGGCCCCTTTTGTGAGTTCATATGGGCAGAAATACATACTGGTTGTGGTTGACTATGTATACAAATGGGTTGAACGTGTTGCCTTTCCTTAGAATAATGAAAAGAGTGTTGATGATTTCCTGAAAAAGAACATCTTCTCAAGGTTTTGAACACCCAGAGCCATTTTAGTGATGGTGGTTCTCACTTCTGCAACAAGGTGTTCAGTGCGCTTCTGACCAAGTATGGGGTAAAACAACACAAGGTGGGAACACCTTATCACCCATAGACTAGTGGATAAGTTGAGGTTTCCAATAGGGAGATTAAAGCAATCTTGGCCAAGACAGTTAATGCCAACAGGATAGATTGGGCAAGGAAGCTGGATGATGATCTATGGGCATATCAGACAGCTTTCAAGACACCTATTGGTATGTCTCCATATCAATTGGTGTTTGGAAAAGCATATCATTTTCCCGTTGATCTTGAGCATAGAGCACTCTGGGCATTGAAGAAGCTAAACCTCAATTGGAGCAAAACTGCGAACTTGAGGTTGGATCACATCAATGAGATGTATGAGTTTCGTCTGAGAGCATATGAGAGATCAGCACTGTATAAGGAGAAGATGAAGCTATGTCACGACAAACATATTGAGAAAATAAGCTTCACTCCTAGTGACTTGGTGTTACTTTTCAACTCCATACTTCGTCTTTTCCAAGGAAAGCTGAGATCTAAATGGTCTGGACCTTTTAAGGTTACACAGGTTTTTTCAATCTGGTGCTATTGAACTGGAAAATGAGAAAGGCGAGAGGTTCAAAACTAATGGTCAGTGAGTCAAGGCATATTTGGGTGCTCCTGAGGATGTGAAGATTGTATAGGAATGCAAACTTGATGAAGTCTGAGTAATCAAGTAACCTACGTCACACCGCGACGTTAAATTGTGCTCTACTTGGGAGGCAACCCAAGGTGTAATTGTATTAGGTATGTTCCCTTTTGCCTTATTTTTCTTTTTTTTATAGAGTCACTGTGTGCTGATATGTGCAAGAGAGAATAGGTGGAAAAATGCAGGACCTTGTGCAGACTGAACTCCATGGACAATCTCAAGGACCGTGGTGATCTTCACGGGCACTTTCACGGTCCGTCAATTTGAGGAAAAAAGTTCGGAAGATACTAGAAATTGCATAAAAAAAGGTTCATGGAAGGGTGCACGGTTCGTCAATTTGAGGACAAAAGTTCGGAAGCTACTAGAAATTGCATAAAAAAAGGGTTTATGGTTCGTTAAAGTTTGTACGGACCGTCTAGCCTCTCGGGAACCTCAGGTATGAATGCCAAGTTTCCAAGTCATAGACACGGACATGTTCACGGACCGTGATGCCCTTTACGATTCGTGGTCTTCCGCAATAAATTATTAGATCTATGTTAGGATCACGGATGGTCTCATGGATCGTGACTCCCTTTACGTGTAACTTCATGGTCTATAGTCTACAACCTAATGTTACCCATATCTGACCCGACCCACGCATAACCTAACTCACAATGAAACGTATTTATTCGATTCCAAAGGCCAAACAATCAGTTTCTTCCTGTTCTTCTCCTCCATAACGGCTATCTAAGGGTAGAATATATTACCATTCATTAATAAATCCTACATCCACCCAAGAATCGAAACCCTAAGTGCTCAATTTTGTAAGTGTGTAAAGTTAGTTCCATATTTTGGCTTTGTCACTATTTCCAAGTAAGTGAATTTTCAATGGTTTGCAAAGTTGAATCCTGTCTACACCTATGTATGATAACTTTGATTATCTTGAGTTTAGCATGACCTTGTGATGATTAATTGCTAATTGATACTAAATTGTAGTGGGTAAGTCAAATTAGGAAGTATTAGTTGTTCGAAGTGTCAACGATCGTTAGTCAGTATAAAACCCAACTAAATGAGTTTGAGGACTGACTAGCGACCCCAACTCATTTAGTTGGGGTTTATACTGACTAGAGATCGTTGACACTTAGAATTAGGTGAAGTGTCCTTGAAATGTTAATCTAAATGGCGCCGCTACCGGGGAGTGGTTTGTTTGAGAATTTTTGGTGAAGTTCAATTTTGTTTCTTTTTAGCCATACCTGAATCTGCTTACTTCTAGTTTTGGTTTGTGTTTTTGTGTTTTGAACAGAGGAAATGAGCATATCTTGTAGCAATGGTGACCAAATGGACCACCCACTTTTGAGATTGATGATTATTAGGGATAACATCCTAAACTTTCAAGCAAATGGAGGGTGAGACAATCCATGAGTTGTGACCAAGATTTAAGGTACTATTGCAGATAAGATGCTACTGGAGTGTTTCTATAGAGGTCTTGGTTCTGCATATAGAGGAGTGGCTGACCAACTTTCTCCGGGTAGTCTAATAAGCCTACCATATGAAACAACAGCCCAATTCCTTGATGGCATGATTAAAACCAACAAGGACACATAAAAGGACCATGAATTGGCCACATATTTTTCTCAGTTGGATTTCTTGGCCAAGAAAGTCATGGAATTGGAAGTAATGTTCCAAAAGAAAGATAGGTACATCCCTTATCACAAGCGTAGAAAGCCCAAGGAGCATGAGGATGGGCAGATTGAGGAGATACTCTCACTCATTCTCTATAAAGTTGAAGAGCACGACAGAGTGTTAAAAGAGATAAAAGAGAATGTCTCAATGCTGAGCCAGATGACAACATCGCATTCCATGTTCATTCAACTTCTAGAGACACAAATAGGTTAGGTGTTGTCTTGTCTTTACCCAAAGCAAAGCAAAGAGTTCCCTAGTGACACTGCAGCAAACCGAAAGAGTGAAACCTAAGTGGGGAATTGCATCGTGCCACGACGTTAACTAAGGTGTTTCTTGGGAGGCAACCCAAGTTTTATTCATTTTTTTTAAATAATCGTGTGTTGATATTGCAGGTTGAAGTGTGGAGTGTGTTTGAAAAAATAAAGGTTGGCGAGAAAATGTCTAGTCAATGACTCGGTAAAAAGGTCGGTGAGCCCGACTTGGACCGCCGTTGGACTCAAGAAATTCCAAGGTTGGAGTCTGTATAACTCAGCAAGCCCATGGATAATTCGGCGGATTACCGAACCGGTCGGCGACACTAACTTTTTTCGCCGTTCGGACCACCATATTATTGGAGGTCCTGTAAAACTCGGCAAGGTAGATACACACTCGGCGTGTCGCTAGCAAACATAATGCCATCGAGTGGGACAGAACTGGATGGTTTTTAAAGGCCAAAGGTTGAAACTTTCAAACTCTTTCATATTCCCTCACTTTTTTGACTTCCCAAAATTGCACCCGCACTATATTTTCCTATATTTTCATGCTTTTACTACTTTTTAGTCGTCAATTGTGTGTTTGGAGTTGGAATTCTTTTCCGCCTAGCTTTTCAAAGTATAAATTCGGCATTTAAGGTTGGTTATCCGATCCCTGAACTTGTATTTAGTGATTTTACCTATTTGCAATTGTTTTTATCTTAGAGACTTGTGTTGGGCCTCTGTGAATCATAACCGTGTGCTTGTGTGCCTGTTTTAATTTGAATATCATGCCTAAATTTCCTATACTGTTGATTTCCCAAAATTTCATGCTTAAATTTTAGCAGAATCTTGTTGGGCTGTGTTTTACGGTCATTGGGTCTAGTTGGGTGAAGTTTAAGTAACCTGCATTTGTGCCAAATGATATGCTTTGCCCAATGATGGAGTGGTTGATGTCATTCTTAAGGGCAAAAGTCATCAAATGGCCAAATTTGACAAATCGGGAGAAGTCTGAGTATCCCGAGGGAATGGATAGCATGGGTCTTAGTCTAATTGAACTAGTGTATTTTTTGACTTAGTTTTCGGAGGCAGCGGGGTTGAATTTTGAAGTTGGGGTAGAAAATAGGCATGTTGGGTAGTTTGGCGAGCTGGGTAGAAAATAGGCATGTTGGGTAGTTTTCGGTGGTTCGCCGAATCCCCCTTGATCGTCTTTAATTTCATGAAATTGTTATGTTTTGATTATGTAACTTTCGGCGAGAAGCCTGAGTTCGCTGAGTGCTCCCGGCGACTCGCCGAAGGTCTTCTTTGATCGCCCTTTCTGAGCCCCAACCCTTAAAATACACTGTAACTTTCAGCGGGCTTGTGTGTGCTCGCTGAATGCTATCGACGATTTTCCAAAAGGCCCCTCCTATCGTCAACATGCCAATTTTTCTTGGAAATTTTGAGCCAAACCTTTTGGCTAGCCCGATCTGGCTCGCCAAAGTGATTCGGCGACTCGCCGATCTATTCGGCGTGTCTATCTACAACTATTTTTCTGTAACTTTTCTTGAAATGAGTCTAACATTTTTTGATGTTTTTGTAGAAATGGCTAGAACCAACCTCGACATGCTGCCCCATAAAAGAGCACGTGGCATAGTGATAAATGAACGGGGAGCCAATCCTCCTAAAAAGGGAAGGATAGAGCTTCCAAAGGGAGGCAAGGGCAAGGGCAAGGGCAAGAGGGCCATGGTTGAGGTTCCGGTGCACAACTCCGACAACGAGGGAGACTCCTTTGACTCCCAAGCTACATTATCCGAGCCGAATGATGACCAACCACTACAGTCCAGGCGAGCGGAGATTCGTGCTAGGTCTCCCCCATTCTCATCGAGGGCTCCAGAGGCCACCCTACCAACAGCAGATACAGTGCCAGCTCCGACACCACCTGTGGCCCCAGTTCCACCAGTACAAATTCCTCCTCCCCGACTACTGAGCAGATTAAAAGCCGAGGGCCTGAGGACAATTTTGAGGAGAAGCTACTATCCACGGAAGGCTTAGTAGGTAGATACTCCGCCGTGAGGGACACACTCCAGTTTCACCAGTTCGAGCAATTCACCAGACCCCGAGGCTTTTATGTTCCTACATGGGTTCGGGAGTTCTACACGACATATGGGGAGTTGGTACCCAAAGTAAAGAACAAGGCCAGTGCCTTTTGACTGATGAAGTCTGTCATGGTCCGGAAGAAGGAAGTAGGGTGCAATAGCAATCATATTAATATTGTACTCGACATGGCTCTAGGTTCTGCACTTGCATATGAGGGCTTGCCTATTACTCAGTCCTTGTATGACTTAAAGGGCTGGCTTGCACCCTTGATTTATGATACCACCCCGAGGTGGATTGAGGCAGGATCCCACATCGAAAAGAAGGACCTGAATATTGTTGCACGGTACTGGTTCAGTTTTATCATCAGCTCCATCATGCCGTCTAAGAACGAGACCATCCTCCCCCATCCTAAGGCGGTATGCCTTAGGTCGATCATATCCAGGAGGAGCATTAATTTGGAACTCATAATATAGTAGGAGATGGCTATGAGGGCCAAGCAGAGCATGACATCCCTTCCCTTTTCGTTATTGATTATTGAGCTGTGCAGGTGCGCTGAAATTTCTCGTGATGAGGCGAGAAATTTTAAGTTCACTTCTACATGCACCATTGATATTCGTTGTATAGAGGTTGAGTACACTCGGGAGGAGTTAGACATGAGGAGAGCGGCTCAGGTGGACACATCCCCATAGATTGATGTAGAGATGATTCCTAAAGACACACATGTGCCTACTTTGTCCTCCGAGCCTTCAGGTACACCTGCTCCCATATCTTCCTCCCAGGCTCCTGGTATTTCTGCCACTTTCCAGCCCACCAAGATCAATCAGGCTATGATCCTGAAGATGGGGCACTTTGCCCATTCGGCAGATGTAAGGGTGACTCGATTAGAGGCTGCAGTATGATGGATGATCGAAAGTGCTATCCTTGTTGCATTGACCTCTCTCTAGACTTCTATTGATGATTTGACAGCGAGAGTCTCGACTTGTAAGTGTCGACAGGGGGAGATGACTTTAAAAGCTGAGGTTACAGATCTGAGAAAGGATGTGGACTACTTGAAGTCCATTGACTTCACTTCATTATTGGAGGCAGTAGATGATGTGGATACCCCGACCAATTCTGAGATTCCTCCGATCACCATCGGAGATATGTCGATATATGATGTGGAAGCTAATGAGTTGGAGGTAGAGATCGACGAGGAGCAGATTGAGAAGTGAGAAGGGAGCATTTACAGGACCTGCTAGATATGGAGGAGATGATTGTACAGTCAGTGATTCAGAAATCGCTGATAGAAACGTCCATGGCAGGCCCTAGTAGTTCGAGTGTTGTTGCTGCTACACCGGACACTATTGCCCCGACAGATGGAGAGACTGTATAGACACAATTTTTTTACCTCCTTCTTTGTCATTTTTATTGTCTTTTACTATTTTAATTATATTTGAGGACAAATTGCTTTTTCTTTGTGGTGGGGTAACCTCCCTCTTGTGATTATTACTTTTGTCTATATATTGAGTTTTGTGCTTTGAGTTTTGTTTTGGCACTGTTATTGTGGATGTTTGAGCTTGTGGCTCTGTGTTTTGAATGAAGATGGTTTTTGACCCTTTTGAAAAATTTTGCCACCTCTTGATTGTTTTAAAATGTGGTTGTTCTTGTGCAAATTTGAGTATCGGTCTTGATCAATACCGATGACTTAATTAGTGCTCTCAATAAAAAAAATGAATGTGTGACTGCCATGAGGTCAAATGAAGTTGCATATACAATATATGAACTTTTTGAATCTCGTTATGACTAGCCGGTTATCGAATGGAGGCTCTTGTGATGAACATTGCACACTAGCGAAAGCGTAAAGTCTTGTTTTATATTGGTGTCAATGCCTTGTGTGATGAGCTTACCGAGAACCATGTGTTATGACACCTAGAATTTCCCCCGTTGGTCTGGTTGACTAAGTGATGCAAGCTCTTGAAATGATCTTAGGCAACAATTTGAAGAGTGAAATAATTTGACAGCATACCTCTTTTGTGGCCAACCTTGTGAGTGTGTGAGCATTGCTTGAACACCCTTTGAGCCTTGGCCTTTTCTTGGAAGAAACTTGATACAATTATACCCTCTCTTTATCCAATCACCCTTAATCCTTAAGAGATGTGGTTTGTTTGAATAGCCAATTTAGGCCAAAAGACTAAGTTGGGGGTGTGGTGAAAAGAGTAGGTAAATCAAGAAGTGCAAAGAAGTCCCCCTTGATCCATGGTTTTGAGAAAGATGGAACCCATCCGTACAAAAAAAAAGAAAAAAAAGAAAAGAGGGATGAAAAATAAAAAGAACAAAATAGTTTTGAAATAAAAGTTGTGAATGTGCAAATGAAATAGGGTGTCTGGTTTCCATGAGAGGTGAATAATGGGATGGCTTTGGAGCATTAATAAAAATGTTGAAGAAAAAGAAAAAAAGAGTTGTTCAGACCACATTTCATGAGGATAGCAGCCACTAAACCTAAATGACCATACCTTTACACTCAGCCCCGTTACAAGCCTTGAAAACACCTTTTTGATCTTGAGTAAGCAGAAACGACTGTGTGTAATTGGGTTTAGGATTCCCTCTCTCGAGCTGAACCCATGTCAACCCAATACCCACTAACCATCAATCAATAATCTTGGTTATAAAACTTCTCTCTCGAGCAAGCCAAAAACACGAAGGTAGAACTGCATTTGCAACTACAATTCTTAAATTTAATTACAATTAATGATTTAATTCACTTCTAAACAATATTTAAACTAACAATTAATAACACCCATAAACTAAATCAGCCCATAATCATGTAATCACACCCCAAGAATTGGGGTTTTAGCTAGACATCCTAAAAAGATAGAAATCGTTACCAAATTGAGTTTCCATCAACTGGGTAAGATTAATTTCATCCTTAAAATGCTCAAAATCGAAGAATTTCAAAGACCCACTTTCAATTTATCAAAAGTGAAAAACATCAATTCTCCAAAGCTTAGGAAAAACTAGTCTCAATACTCAAAATTCGGAATTATGAAAATTCACCGAACAATGATATAAATATTGATGTTCAAAAATGTATTTATAATCACTAAAAATGTGTTGTGAAGAGCCACTCGGTGAAGTAAGTCGGGCTCACCGATCCACTCGACGATCTACCCTTTGGTCAATTCCATCCCTTTTCTGCCTTGGCCGTCAGCATACTTAAGGTCTGTAACTTTGGGCAATCAAACACTATATCGCGAAACCACTCGGTGATCTGCCGACTGCCCCTTTCTCTCGCCGACTTGGTTCTTTCCTTCAGGGCTTGGCACACTGGAACTTTAGCAGGTCTAATGGCCATTTGGTGACTTATCAAATGGACTTGGCGATCACCAGGCTTTCATTTCTTCATTTTTTCAGCTCGTTTTGTTCCTTTTTGCAAATTAGTGTCCATGCTTTGTTCCTCGATCAATTTACCTGGAAATCAAGGGTTTTATATTAGTTATCGACACAAAATAAGTATTTGAGAAAACTTAATCATTGTTAATGAATCCCTAAATGAGTCCAATCTCGGACTCATCAGTGCTTTACTCTCAAAGCAACATATCATATTTTATCAATTTCATAAGAACATGCATATTTCCATAATTGATCTTTCATAGTTCAAAACCCACTTTCAATTATGAATATCTAGAAAACATGGGTTAAGCATGGGTTTATGGGGATTCATCTTAAAAACATGGAATCTTCTAAATTATTGCATAATACTTTATAAAACAATCAATTATATCAATATTGAAAGAAACTCATAACATAGTAGAATACCTAACTTCAATTGGGAATTTCTGTCTTCAAATTTGGGGAATTTAGGAAGTCTATGGAGGAAAGGTCTCCATAAATGAACACTATCATACCTTAGATGAAATGACACAAAAAGCTCTTGAAAATGTGCTTCGGAAGTTACCGGAAACTTGTTTAGCGATATAAAAAAAATCCATTTCTTTTTTCGAAAATCCGACTTCATATTCTTGTTTAGGGGGTCAAATTGAGTGGGAAATGGGTCTAACCCAAATTTTAGAGCAACCGTATCAAAATCCGAAATTTCCAAGTGAAGCCTTTTTCGAGGATCTACTTTGGAGGGTCATATCTCCTAGCACACAAATAATTGGGTGGCCCATAACATATCCATATAAATACCTTTGAGTTAGCTACCTAACTCACTTCGTTTCACCTCATTCGGAGTTCGGACAAAGAAGTTATGCCCATTTTCGTAAAATCTGTCCGGCAGGAAATGCAATTTCCAGTGAGCGTTTTTACTGTTCACCCGCCTCATTTTTGTTTCTAAGTGTTGGACCATTTTTTTCCAAAGGGCATATGTTATTTCCTATATACCATTAGTTCAATTCCCATCTCTAAAACATTTCCCAAAAGACCTCTCCCATACTTAGACACATTTTCTCTCAAGATTCTCTCAAGAATCCTAATCCAAAACCTTTCTCAAGATTGAAGAGACTCTTGCTCCAAGTTCCAAGTTTCCATTGAAGACACTCTCAAGACCTTCATAAGAACTCAAGGTATGTGGTGTTGAACTCATGGGTCCTTCCACCCATAGTGCCTAGACTCTATTCTACTCACTAATTCATGGTTTAAGTTAAGATTCATAAATTAGTCTTGTTCTTTGTAATAATTTCCTGCACATTGAATTTTAAACATGAAAAGTGATTGTTTTGAGCATGTTGTGACTCTAGAACTTGAATCTAAATTTGGAATGGATGTGGAGATTTTCATGTGGTATTGTGGGTGTTAAAAGGGTGTTGTTGTAGGTTGTTCACTGGTTTGGCTGCATAATTACTACCCTATTTTCCATGCTCTTTGATTCCATTACATGCCTTCAAGGTGTTTGACAAAATGTCCAACTATGGAGAATTGATGAATCGATGCTTTAAAGCTTGAGTTATGAGATGTATGGCAATCCAGAGATGTGTTGATGACAAACTAAGCTTGTGTATATGTTCATTCCATACGTGAGATTGCATTAGAGCCTAATGGGAATTTCCTATATAAAGTGTTGCATGACCATGCCCGGTCCGGGGGAAAAGAACCGGACAACCATGTGAGAGGTTTATATCTCACCACCTAGGATGCTTGGGGTGTGACCAACATCAACCATGTGAGAGGTTTATATCTCACCACCTAGGATGCTTGGGGTGTGACCAACATCAACCATGTGAGGGGTTTATACCTTGCCACCAGGGTGTCCGGGTGTGAACGGCATCCCCCATCCTAAGTTGGGGTTATAGATTGGTTGGATCATGCATACACATATGATATCTACTATTAGTATAGATTTACTTAAACATGTTTTGACTTCACTTTGATCATGCATCCTCATATTGTTATTCATAATGCCTATGAAACTATTTCTTGTATTTCGATTGTGTCCTTGTCTATTGTTGTGTTGCACCCCGCATACTTAGTACATTCCAAGTACTAACGCATATTTTGCCTACATGATGTCACCATGTAGGGACCGGAGCTACTCTTGATCCTTCTCTCCATTCACGTGGCTAGTACGGTGCTTATCCGAGTTTGTTGGTGAGTCCTCAATGATTCGAGGGCTATGTTATGTTTCCTACTCCTATGTTTTGAGACTTTAGCTTGCAATTGTATTTTGACTATGAGGGGAGCCGGTAGTATGTCATGGCCCCCGTCCTATCTATGTATGTAGAGGTGTGCGTTGGACAAGTATTTTGTAAATGAGCTTGACTCTTGTTCTATGATGTCATTTTGAAATGGTTTGCCCTTAGTCCCTATTTCCCGTTAATTAATGTTGATTGTACTTCCGCGACCGATGAAGTGTGATGACAAGTTTGAGAGGCTTGTTTGGGGTTCCTTCGGGTTCCTCATTCGCCATGTCACGTCTAGGCCCTAGGCTTGGGTCGTGACAAGCTTGGTATCAGAGCACTAGGTTGTTAAATCCTCGGAGTCCAACACACCGCGTTGAGTAGAGTCCTAATCATGGTTGTGAAGCGCGCCACGACTATGAATGGGAGGCTACAAAACGTTTTAGGAAAGGTTTCCCTTCTTCATGTTCTATGTCGTGCTTAGAGTGCGATAAGGTGATTCCTCCCTAACGCTTGTTCTTTGGATTGCTAGATCATCATGCCAAACATGAGGGGAAGACGGGCCCGATCACCGGAAGAGCCACCCACCAATGGTGAGCTCCGTGATGCACTCACCATGCTTGCACAAGTGGTAGCTAACCAAGTGCAACAAGGAGCCCAAGCTCCTCGAACTACCACCCCGGGGGAAAGGGTGAGAGATTTCATGAGGATGAACCCTCCGGTCTTCCATGGTTCAAAGGTGGATGAGGACCCGCAAGAGTTCATCGATGAGGTATGCAAAATCTTGACCATTATGGATGTTGGTGCTTGTGAGAAGGCGGAATTGGCGGCCTACCAACTCAAGGGGGTTGCTCAAATTTGGTTTGATCAATGGAAGGGTGAGAAAGGTAATGGCTATGTGGTGTTGTGGGAGGAGTTTAAACTTGCTTTCCTTAATAGGTTCTTCCCTCTTGAGCTTAGGGAGGCAAAGTTGGTGGAGTTCATGAACTTGAAGCAAGGAGCTATGAGTGTGAGGGAGTATGCCCTCAAATTTGTCCAACTCTCCAAGTATGCACCTCACTTGGTGGCCGACTCTAGGTCGAGGATGAACAAATTTGTGATGGGTGTATCCGACTTGGTTAGTGAGGAGTGTCGGTCCGCTATGCTCATTGGAGATATGGATTTGTCTCGGTTGATGACTTATGCCGAGCAAATGGAGGAGGAGAAATTGAGGAAGAGAAGGGGGCACGAGGCCAAGAGGGCCCGATTGGAGAATAGGTTCCCTAAGGGTGCTAGATTTCATCAAGGCCGAGGAAACCCTCATGTCAACCGGGGATTTGCTATCAATGTTCCTAGACCTCAAGGGGGAGGTGAAGTGGGTTCTATGGATGTATGCCCTAAGTGTGGGAGGAAGCATGGTGGTCCTTGCATGAAGGGTTCGGGTGCTTGCTTTGAATGTGGAGAAGTGGGTCATAAGAGGTTTGAATGTCCCAAGATCCGCAACAAGGTCCGAAGTGCTAACACTACTCCTTTGGGTAGAGGTGCTTCTCAAAGTGGTGCCCCAAGGGACAATCGATTTTATGCTTTGCATGGTAGACAAGGTGTTAATGAGACTCCGGATGTGGTGACCGGTATGTTGCAAATCTTTGATCTTGATGTTTATACTTTGATTGATCCGGGTGCCACCCTTTCCTTTGTTACCCCCTTAGTTGCTAGAAAATTTCATGTCGAGTCGGAATTGTTGCATGAGTCATATGAAGTATCCACTCCCATTGGTGTCTCTATTGTTGCTAGAAAAGTGTATAGAAATTGTCCGGTTTGCATATTAAATAAGTTGTTGCCTTGTGATCTTGTTGAGTTGAACATGGTGGATTTTGATGTTATTCTTGGGATGGATTGGTTGCATGCATATTATGCTTCTATTGATTGTAGGACTCGTAAAGTCAAGTTCCGATTTCCTAATGAACCCGTCCTTGAGTGGGAGAGCCGGGATGTTGTGGTGAAGGGGAAATTCATTTCTTGCATTAAAGCCCATAGGTTGATTTCCAAAGGGTGCTTGTACCATATTGTGAGAGTCAATGATGTGGAGTCTAAAGTCCCTCCTATTGAGTCTATTCCGGTTGTTAATGAGTTTCTAGATGTCTTCCCAGAAGACCTTCCCGGTGTCCCTCCCGAAAGGGAGATAGATCTTGGTATAGACCTCCTTCCCGATACTCAACCTATTTCTATCCCCCCTTACCGTATGGCCCCGGCGGAGTTGAAAGAGTTGAAAGAGCAATTAAAAGATTTGTTAGAGAAGGGGTTTATTAGACCTAGTCATTCTCCCTGGGGTGCTCCGGTTTTGTTTGTGAAGAAGAAAGATGGGTCTCTTAGAATGTGTATTGATTATCGACAACTTAATAGGGTCACCGTCAAGAATAGGTATCCTCTTCCAAGGATTGACGATTTATTTGACCAATTGCATGGGGCTAGTCACTTCTCTAAGATTGATCTTCGGTCAGGGTATCATCAAGTGAAGGTGAGGGAGTGTGATATTCTCAAGACGGCCTTTCGTACTAGGTATGGGCACTATGAGTTTGTGGTGATGTCTTTCGGGTTGACTAATGCTCCGGCTCTCTTTATGGATTTGATGAATAGGGTTTTCAAACCCTACCTTGATTCTTTTGTGGTGGTGTTTATAGATGACATCTTGATCTATTCTCGGGGTGAGGAAGAGCACAAGGGTCACTTGAGGGTTGTACTCCAAAGATTGAGGGAAGAGAAGTTGTACGCTAAATATGAAAAGTGTGAGTTTTGGTTGAAGGAAGTTGCTTTCCTAGGCCATGTGGTGTCGGGGGATGGTATTAAGGTGGATCCTAAGAAGACCGATGTTATTAGGAATTGGCCTAGACCTTTGACCCCGTCGGATATAAGGAGTTTCTTGGGTTTAGCGGGTTATTATAGGAGATTTGTGGAAGGGTTTTCTTCTCTTGCTTCTCCTATGACTAAGTTGACTCAAAAGAAGGCTAAATTTGTGTGGTCGGATGAGTGTGAGGAAAGCTTCCAAACTTTGAAAGAAAGGCTTGTGTCCGCTCCTATTTTGTCACTTCCGGATGGGTTAGAAGGTTTTGTTGTTTATTGTGATGCTTCCCGTATTGGTTTGGGTTGTGTGTTGATGCAAAGTGGTAAGGTTATAGCCTATGCTTCTAGGCAACTTAAGGTTCATGAAAAAAATTACCCAACCCATGATCTTGAATTGGCCGCCGTGGTTTTTGCTTTAAAGATTTGGCGTCATTATTTGTATGGGGTGCATGTTGATATCTTCACCGACCATAAGAATCTCCAATATGTGTTCACGCAAAAAGATCTTAACTTGAGACAAAGGAGGTGGTTAGAATTCCTTAAGGATTATGATATGAGTGTTCACTATCATCCGGGGAAAGCTAATGTGGTGGCGGATGCATTGAGTAGAGTGTCCATGGGTAGCTTGGCTCATGTGGAGGAAGGTAGTAAAGAGTTGGCTAAGGAGGTCCATCGGTTGGCCAAATTGGGAGTTAGGTTAGAAGGGGTGGATAGTGGAGGAGTAGTTGTTGTTGATGGTTCAAGGTCTTCCTTGGTTGATGAGGTGATAGTCAAGCAAGATCTTGATCCTTCTTTGGTAGAATTAAAGGCTTCGGTGAGTAGTGGTAAGGTGGAGGTTTTCTCCCAAGGGGGAGATGGTGCCCTTAGGTACCAAGGTAGATTATGTGTTCCTTGTGTGGATGGTGTGAGGGAAAGAATCCTTGATGAGGCTCATAATTCTTTTTATTCTATTCATCCGGGGTCAACAAAGATGTATAGAGACTTGAGGGATGTGTATTGGTGGGGCGGTATGAAGAAGGACATTGCAAAATTTGTTTCGGGTTGCCATAGTTGTCAACAAGTCAAGGCCGAACATCAAAGGCCGGGTGGCCTAACTCAAGACATTGAGATACCTACTTGGAAGTGGGAAGAAATCAACATGGATTTTGTAGTGGGCTTACCCAAGGCTAGAAGAGGCTTTGATTCGGTTTGGGTGGTGGTTGATCGGATGACAAAGTCGGCTCATTTCCTACCGGTTAAAACTACTTACGGGGCTGAAGAGTATGCCAAGTTGTACATTCATGAATTGGTAAGGTTGCATGGGATTCCTTTGTCTATCATCTCGGATCGTGGTGCCCAATTCACTTCTCACTTTTGGAAGTCATTCCAAAGGGGTCTTGGTACAAAGGTAAAGCTTAGCACGGCCTTCCACCCTCAAACGGATGGCCAAGCCGAAAGAACAATTCAAACCTTGGAGGATATGCTTAGAGCTTGTGTATTGGAGTTGAAAGGTAGTTGGGATGATCATCTTCCTTTGATTGAATTTGCATACAACAATAGTTATCATTCTAGTATCGGTATGGCTCCTTTTGAGGCACTTTATGGTAGACGGTGTAGGTCACCGGTTGGGTGGTTTGAAGTTGGAGAGGTGGCCTTGTTGGGTCCGGATCTGGTCATGGATGCTCTTGAGAAGGTAAGGATGATTAGGGAGAGGTTGAAAACAGCCCAAAGTCGTCAAAAGTCTTATGCCGATGTGAGGAGACGGGATCTTGAATTCAAAGTGGGTGATTGGGTTTATTTGAAAGTTTCTCCAATGAAAGGTGTGGTTCGTTTTGGTAAGAAGGGGAAATTAAGTCCTAGGTATGTCGGTCCTTATGAGATAATAAGAAGGGTTGGTAAAGTAGCCTATGAGTTGGGGTTGCCCAAGGAGATGGAATTAGTTCATCCGGTATTCCATGTATCGATGTTGAGGAAATGTGTTGGTGATCCTAACGCTATTGTACCTCTTGAGGTTGTGGGTGTTGTAGAAGATAATTTGACGTATGAAGAAGTCCCGGTTCAGATCTTAGATAGACAAGTTAAAAGGTTGAGGAACAAAGAAGTGGCGTCCGTTAAGGTGCTTTGGAGAAATCAACAAGTGGAGAGTGCTACTTGGGAGGCCGAAGCGGACATGCAAAGACGTTATCCTTATCTATTCAACTCCACTCAAGCCTAAGGTATTAAATCAAGTCCTTTGTACTCCATTGAGTCTTACATTTCAGCCCCTGAATCATTAATGTGCATATATGTTTAAATTGATGAGTTATGGATGCTTTACACTAAGTTTTGAAATCTTGAAGTGATGTTTAAATAAAATTTTTGCATTCATGTTGGGGCTGATATGTTCTTACTAAGTCTTGCCTTGTACGTCTCTTCCACATTCGGGGACGAATGTTCCCAAGGGGGAGATATTGAAATGACCCAAAAGGTTCTTAAAAATGTGCTTCGGAAGTTACCGGAAACTTGTTTAGCTATATCAAAAAAAATCCGTTTCGTTTTTCGAAAATCCGACTTCATATTCTTGTTTAGGGGGTCAAATTGAGTGGGAAATGGGTCTAACCCAAATTTTAGAGCAACCGTATCAAAATCCGAAATTTCCAAGTGAAGCCTTTTTCGAGGGTCTACTTTGGAGGGTCATATCTCCTAGCACACAAATAATTGGGTGGCCCATAACATATCCATGGAAAGCCCTTTGAGTTAGCTACCTAACGCACTTCGTTTCACCTCATTCGGAGTTCGGACGAAGAAGTTATGCCCATTTTCGTAAAATCTGTCCGGCAGGAAATGCAATTTCCAGTGAGCGTTTTTACTGTTCACCCGCCTCATTTTTTTTTCTAAGTGTTGGACCATTTTTCCAAAGGGCATATGTTATTTCCTATATACCATTAGTTCAATTCCCATCTCTAAAACATTTCCCAAAACACCTCTCCCATACTTAGACACATTTTCTCTCAAGTTCTCTCAAGAACCCTAATCCAAAACCTTCCTCAAGATTGAAGAGACTCTTGCTCCAAGTTCCAAGCTTCCATTGAAGACACTCTCAAGACCTTCATAAGAACTCAAGGTATGTGGTGTTGAACTCATGGGTCCTTCCACCCATAGTGCCTAGACTCTATTCTACTCACTAATTCATGGTTTAAGTTAAGATTCATAAATTAGTCTTGTTCTTTGTAATAATTTCCTGCACATTGAATTTTAAACATGAAAAGTGATTGTTTTGAGCATGTTGTGACTCTAGAACTTGAATCTAAATTTGGAATGGATGTGGAGATTTTCATGTGGTATTGTGGGTGTTAAAAGGTGTTGTTGTAGGTTGTTCACTGGTTTGGCTGCATAATTACTACCCTATTTTCCATGCTCTTTGATTCCATTACATGCCTTCAAGGTGTTTGACAAAATGTCCAACTATGGAGAATTGATGAATCGATGCTTTAAAGCTTGAGTTATGAGATGTATGGCAATCCAGAGATGTGTTGATGACAAACTAAGCTTGTGTATATGTTCATTCCATACGTGAGATTGCATTAGAGCCTAATGGGAATTTCCTATATAAAGTGTTGCATGACCATGCCCGGTCCGGGGGAAAAGAACCGGACAACCATGTGAGAGGTTTATATCTCACCACCTAGGATGCTTGGGGTGTGACCAACATCAACCATGTGAGAGGTTTATATCTCACCACCTAGGATGCTTGGGGTGTGACCAACATCAACCATGTGAGGGGTTTATACCTTGCCACCAGGGTGTCCGGGTGTGAACGGCATCCCCCATCCTAAGTTGGGGTTATAGATTGGTTGGATCATGCATACACATATGATATCTACTATTAGTATAGATTTACTTAAACATGTTTTGACTTCACTTTGATCATGCATCCTCATATTGTTATTCATAATGCCTATGAAACTATTTCTTGTATTTCGATTGTGTCCTTGTCTATTGTTGTGTTGCACCCCGCATACTTAGTACATTCCAAGTACTAACGCATATTTTGCCTACATGATGTCACCATGTAGGGACCGGAGCTACTCTTGATCCTTCTCTCCATTCACGTGGCTAGTACGGTGCTTATCCGAGTTTGTTGGTGAGTCCTCAATGATTCGAGGGCTATGTTATGTTTCCTACTCCTATGTTTTGAGACTTTAGCTTGCAATTGTATTTTGACTATGAGGGGAGCCGGTAGTATGTCATGGCCCCCGTCCTATCTATGTATGTAGAGGTGTGCGTTGGACAAGTATTTTGTAAATGAGCTTGACTCTTGTTCTATGATGTCATTTTGAAATGGTTTGCCCTTAGTCCCTATTTCCCGTTAATTAATGTTGAATGTGCTTCCCCGACCGATGAAGTGTGATGACAAGTTTGAGAGGCTTGTTTGGGCTTCCTTCGGGTTCCTCATTCGCCATGTCACGTCTAGGCCCTAGGCTTGGGTCGTGACACTTATATGGTGTTCAAGTAGATGTCTTTACTGACCACAAAATTTTGCAATATGTGTTTAAACAAAAGGATTTAAATCTCCACCAAAGAAGGTGTCTTGAGTTACTAAAGTATTACGATATGAGTGTTTTCTATCACCCCGACAAAGCGAATTTGGTGGCGATTGCTCTTAGTCAATTGTCAATGGGTAGTGTTTCTCATGTAGAGAGTAGTAATAAGAAGTTGATTCGAGATGTTCATAGATTGGCCCGAATGGGTATTAGGTTGGTTGACTCTATCAAAGGTTATGTGATGGCCCACAATGGTTCAGAATTGTCCTTTCTGTCAGAAGTGAAAGCAAAGAAAGGTCTTGATACAATCATGATTGGATTAAAGGAAGCGCTACTTAAGAAATTTGTTGAGGCTTTCTCCCTAGGAGGAGATGGAGTACTGATGAGTTGGGAATTTGGACTTATTTTGGGATTGTTATGTAATGAATTAGTGTCATCAATGCTTGTTTTGTGTCCTTAAGTGATGTTAATGTGTTTATTTGCAGCAATGAAGGTTTAAGAACAAGGCAAGGGCATTAAGATGCAAAAAGAAGCGAAAACGTTAGAAAATATGAAAAAAAGGATAACTGGAGCTTCCTAAAGGCACTCGCCAACTTGCCGAGTGGGCTCCCAGCTCTCCAAATAATCGAGAGAGTTAGCTCATGAACTAGAGAAAATTGGCGATTGAAAGAGCATTTTGGGGATACACCGAATGCAACGGTGAGCTCGACCCAGCTCACCTAAGTTTAAAGAATAATAAGGTGGAGAAGTAAAGCCAAAAGGTGAGAGAAGGTGTTATTCGGCGGATCACCGAGTCATTCAGCGATCCCGACCAACTTCACTGAAGTGGACCGCGTACTGAAACTTTGGGAAGTTTTTGGAAGAGTATAAATTGATTTTTGAAGAAAGAGAAAATCGTCTTACACAGTTTTTAAATTTTTCTACATATTTTAACATTATTGAAAACTCTTGGAGAGGTTTTTGAGCTTATATTATTGAGAATTTAAGGTTCAAGTCATAATTTCGGCATTTGAGCATTGGGGATTTCGTCTTTCAAATGGAACATCTTTTTGGTAATGATTTCTTATTTTTTGTTGTGCTCGGCTAAACCCCATTTCCATAGGGGTATGACTATGTAGTTGAATACATAAATTAGCTTATGAGTATTGTTAATTGCCATATTTAATGTTTTTTTGAAATGGGTTCAATCATTTATTCATGTTTTGATCTATGAACTGAAGTTGGAGATTTAGTTCTAGTCTTAGCTCTCGATGTTTGCTTGAGAAAGTTGCATACAGTAGAATGAATGATTTATAATTGTTTTGGCTTGTGTGTTTACAACCCAGCTTGATAAAGTGGGTTAATTTATGGAATTGGGTTGTTTTGTATTGCGAAGCTTGTTGAGGTTCGAAGAAACTTACTCGAAGCATGATAGCTGATTGAAAGATAGCTATTATATTGAAAACCCATCCTACTCATTGATATTCAACAACATAAAGAAGTTGATAATTACCCATTAAGTGAAATTAGTGTTCAATTACTCACACACTCCTAAGGCCTTCTTTATACTTGTTCAAACTCCATACTATTCGTTTCTGTTAACAATTGGTTACCAAACTCTCTTGATATTGAAAATTAAAACCTATTTCATTTACACTATGATATGTGTTATTTACTTCCGTTCTACAATAAATTAGAACACTTCAAGACTTCGTACTTGAGTTCTTTACCGTATCAGTCCTTGTGGAATCGACCTGAACTCTTCATTGAGTTTATACTTATTAGTGACCGCCTACACTTTGAATCATATGAGGTGAAGTTGAGAGTTATAAAAAATGGCGTTGTTGTCGGGGATGTGATGTCTATAATTCTTTTATATAATTGTTTTAGTGATCTAATTTGGTTGTAGTAGAATTTTCTTATTAGTGTTTTTGTTGTTTGCTCTCAATAGGTGAAGAAATGAGTGTGAACGGAAGCAATGCGAGTCAACATGGACACAATGATGACATTAGAGATTTGAACGATATTAATGCAGAGAAATTTGGAAGTGTCGGTGGTATTCGTTTGCCCCCAACTGTGGGCAACGCTATTTTTGATGTGATCGGAACTATGCTTTAGCTTCTCCAAATGAAAGGTTTCTTCGAGGGACTTGCTCATGAGGACCCTTATGATCATATCTGAAATTTTGTGGAAATGTGTGGACCTTTCTTCTTCACGAACATCTCTCAATAGTCAATCCGACTTCGTTTCTTTCCCTTTTCTCTAATGGGGGAAGCAACGAAGTGGTTGGCCGAGCTACCAAGAGACTTTATTACTTCTAACGAAGAACTCATGAAAGTGTTTTATGAACGATTCTTTCCTCCCTCGAAGATGGTGAAGTTCAGGGATAACATTCAAAATTTCAAGCGGATTGATAGTGAACCTATTCATTTAACGTGGTTGAGGTTTCAAAATCTACTTCTCAAATGTCCTACTCATGGATTACCTGATAATGTGCTCTTGCAATATTTCTATCGGAGTCTTGACACTATCAACAAAGGTGTTGTCGATCAACTTATTAAGGGTGGAATTATGAGATAATCATTTGTTGTGGTGTCGGCGTTCCTTGATGAGATGACCAAGATTAACCGGGCATGGTATACAAGGGAGCATCAAGTGTCTCCTTTAAATATTGGGTTAACTAAATAACAACTGGAAAAGAACCAAGAGCGTGATGTAAATATGGCCAAGATGATGACCCAAATGGACTGATTGACAAAACATGTCATGGGAGGTGGTTAGAAGGCCATGAATGTGATTGGTGCTTATAGTGTGATGAGCCCGGATGATGTATAATATGTAGCTATGTATAATGAAGAAGTTCAATTCTTGTCGAACCAAGATAGGGGTTCTCGTCTGAGCTATCCAAGACTGGGTGGGAATCAATGTTTTACCAAAGATCATGATAGTGGTTGAAGAGATAGAGAGCATGATTGGCGTGATCGGGTTGCAAATTGGAGAGAAATGGATGGTGATAGAGATCGTTATGTGCTTCCTCATGACCGTCCAAAGCCTAAGGAACCAAATGCCGATCCCAAAAGCTTTTAGACCGAGGATATGCTAGCCCGCATCCTAAACAATGTAAGGATCGGATAAGGTTCTCAAGGAGATGACGGCTGATTTCTCCTCTATGAATCAAACGGTGAACTCTTATTCGATTTCGATAAAACAACTTGAGACCGAAATGGGTCAAATTTCTACTCACTTGAATTTGAGACCAAAAGGGGGTCTTCGTAGTTATACATGTCCAATCTAAGGAATGATAATGCACAATGCATGACCATCATGACCCGGAGTGGTAAAGTTGTGGAAAGTGATGCGCCAAATGATAATAATGCAAGCTGAATCAAAGGGAAAGCCATTGCCGAAGAGTTGAACAATGAAACCTTGTATGAGGTTGATGATGCCCAGAAAAATGTCATTCCCGGTGATACTAAAAGGTCAAATGTGGGGGTCGTGCCTCATTCGGTACGTACAAAACCGCTGCCCAAAGTTACTCTACCATTTCCTCAAAGATTGAAAAAGAGGGATGAACACACAAGGTTCCAAAAATTTCTTTTCCGTCTTCAAGACTCTTTCCATTAATCTCCCTTTGGTGGAGGCGTTGTTAGAAATATCGGGTTATGCTAATTTTATGAAAGAGTTGGCCACAAAGAAGAGAAGTATGGACTTCTAGACAATTGAGGTATCCCATAGTTGTAGTGTCACTATGTCAAGCAACGTGGTTGTCAAGAAGGATGACCCGAGGGAATTTACTATTCCTTGCACTATTGGGATATTCCAATTTACTAAAGCATTGTGTGAATTGGGGGCTAGTATAAACTTGATGCCTTATGCTATTTTCAAGCAACTTGGGTTGGATGAGACTAAGCCTACCTCTATGTGTCTTCTTATGGCCGAACGCTCTATCAAGCGTCATGTGGGCATTCTTTATTACATTTTAGTGAGGGTGGAAAAGTTTATAATTTTGGATGATTTTTTGATCATCTATTGCAAGATTGATTTCATGGTCCCTATTATTCTTGGTAGGTCATTCTAGGCTACCGGAAAAGCTCTGGTTGATGTGGAAGGCGGTGAATTGAAATTTCGTGTAAATGGTGAGGAATTTACATTCAATGTTTGCAAATCAATGAAGTAACCAAATGACCTCCATGTGATATCAGTCATTGATGTGATTGATGAAACAGTTGCTAGCATGAGTGAATTTCGTGTGTTGGTGAATCTTTGGTTGACGTTCTTTTGAATTATGATGGGGATAGGATTCAAGATTATGATAAACTGGTGGTTGGTCTCTCGAATTTAGGTTCTTATTCTAAGAGCTCTTTGAAACTTGATATGGATTTGAAGAATATTGAAAGTCCTCCAGCAAAGCCATCTATTGAGGAACGACCGAAGCTCGAATTGAAGGTACTTCAACCTCACCTTCATTATATGTTCATGGGAGCCAATAATACTTTGCCCGTGAGTATTATGGCGGGTTTGAGTGAATGACAAGTGCAAGTCTTGTTAGTGTGTTGAAGAGGTTTATCAAAGTTATTGGGTGGACGATTGCCGACATTGTGGGAATCTCTCCTGGTATTTGTACTCACAAGATTCAATTGGCTAGTGATTTTAAGCCAAGTATTGAACATCAAAGGAGGTTGTATCCTCCAATGCAAGAAGTCATCAAGAAAGAGATTTTCAAGTGGATTGATGCGAGAGTTGTCTACCATATTGCGGATAGCAAGTGGGTTAGTCCCATTCAATGTGTTCCAAAAGAGGGTGGTATAACTGTGATCCATAATGAAAAAGGAGAACTTTTGATAATGCGATCGGTTACCGTTTGGTGTGTATGTATGGATTATTGAAAGTTTAACATCTGGACCAAAAACGATCATTTGTCAATGCCCTTTATGGATCAAATGCTTGATAGACTTGCGGGGTGTGGATGGTATTGCTTCTTATATGGTTAATCTGGTTATAATCAAATCTCCATTGCAACTGAAGATCAAGAGAAGACAAACTTCCATGTCCCTATGAGATGTTTGCGTTTAAAATAATGCCTTTTGGATTATGTAATGCAACGGCAACGTGTCAACGGTGTATGATATCTATTTTTGCCGATATGGTAGAAGATTTAATAAAAGTTTTCATGGATGATATTTTGGTTGTGGTAGATACATTTGAAGCATGCCTTGATCACCTTAGTAGAGTTTTGCGAAGATGTGTTGAAACAAACCTTGTTCATGATATACGTTTCAAGCACACCTCATCCAATTCTAGGTGTTCAACGATCGTAAATCAGTATAAAACCCAACTAAATGAGTTAGGGTCGAATCCCACAGGGAGCGGAACGTGTTTGAGAGTCAATTGGGAAGTATGAACATGATCAAATCGGTCATAGGAATAAATATTATCGGATAAAAACATCATTCAAATCAGGGGATGATATGAATGTCAAATAAGGGTTTTGGTTTGAAATTATCAACTACAACCAGTGGCAAACAATATAAAATACCAATAATGAGATGGGTTATTGGGATGTGATTCGATTATAGGCTAATATAGACAAATGGGTAATTGCAACTATATGAAAATAGCTAGATATTAGTAGGTAAGCTAGGCCATGGAGGAGATAAACTTTTTCTCTAACAATTTATCCCGAATCAAGTTGATTTCTCTTGAACATCAACAAGCAAGCAAAATAAGAACAGCCCACACCTTATCCATTCACTCTCTTGAGCTGAATGTGTGGGATTGGGTTTAGGATTCACTCTCTCGAGCTGAACCCAGGTCAACCCAATACCCATAGACCATCAATTAATAAGTTTAGTTTTAAAATCTCTCTCTCGAGCAAGTCAAAAGCACAAGGGCAGAACTGCATTTGCAACTACAATTCTTAAATTAATTCACAATTAGTGATTGAACTCACTTCTAAACACCATTTAGACTAACAATCCCATAAACTAAATCATCCCATAATCACATAATCATATCCCAAGAATTGGGATTTTAGATAGACATTATAAAAAGATAAAAATTGTTACCAAATTGAGTTTCCATCAACTGGGTAAGATTGATTTAGTCTTTACAATGTTCCAATTCGAAGAATCTCAAAGACCCACTTCTAATTTCTCAAAAGTGAAAAACATCAATTCTTCAAAGCTAAAGAAAACTAGAGAAAACTTGTCTCACAATTCAAAACTTAATAAAAATATGTTCCCAAGAGTAATTGATACTAAATTAAATTTCCAAAAACATATTTATAGTCGCCAAAAATGTGTTGCGAACAGTCACTCGGTGAAGTAAGTCTGGCTCGCCGAACCACTCGGCGATCCGCCCTTTGTTCATTTTCATCGCCCTTCTACCTTGGCCTTCAGCATCCTCAAGGTCTGTAACTTTGGGAGATCCAACACAGCATCGCGAAACAACTTGGTGTTCCGCCGACTGCTCCTTTCTCTCGCCAACTTGGTTCTTTCCTTTAGGGCTTGGGACACTGGAACTTTAGGCGGTCAAGTAGCCATATGGCGACTCGGCAAGTGGACTTGGCGATCACCAGGCTTGTATTTCTTCATTCTTTCAGCTCGCTTCGTTACTTTTTCCAAATTAGTGTCCTTGCTTTGTTTCTCAATCCATATACCTGGAAATCAAGGGTTTTACATCAGTTATTGGCAAAAAATAGGCATTTGAGGACACTAAATCTATATAAATAAAGCCCTAAATGAGTCCAAATCTCGGACTCATCAACACCCCCAACTTAAACTTTTGCTTGTCCTTAAGTAGAACGCAAGTTCTGCAGTTCAAAAAGGATGTCTCAAATAGTGCTACAAAAGACTCGATCATAAATGCACACAACAAGACTCAACTTACTCATTCAAGGATCAATTGGCACTTAAAGATTCAAGTTGTGACTCACCATTATCAACGACTCTCGAGTTCACAATACTTGCTTCAAATGCAAGTTCAAGTCCAACAAAGGTACTCAAATGCCCTCACACAAAGATGATTCCGTATTCACACACAGTTGTTCAAAAATTTATAGTTTCGGAATCATATACAACTCTCACACTCACAAAGATGAACACATACATGACTTCACCCATAGGTTTGCTCTTATTTTCCATCCAACATTTGTTTCATCTCATTCAAGATCCAAAAGGTCTTTACAAGGCTTGTAACGGGGCTGAGTGTAAAGGTATAGTCATTTAGGATCAGCAGCTACTATCCTAGTGAAATGTGGTATGAACATCACTTTCTATACAACTCTCACACTCACAAAGATGAACACATACATGACTTCACCCATAGGTTTGCTCTTATTTTCCATCCAACATTCGCTTCATCTCACTCAACATCCAAAAGGTATTTTCAAGGCTTGTAACGGGGCTGAGTGTAAAGGTATAGTCATTTAGGATCAGCGGCTACTATCCTAATGAAATGTGGTATGAACATCACTTGTTGCCTAAGATCATTTCAAGAGCTTGTATCACTTAATCAACCGGACCAATGTGGCAAATTCTAGGTGTCACCACACAAGGTTCATGGTAAGCTCATCACACAAGGCATTGGAACCAATATCAAAGAAGACTATACACTTTTGCAAGTGTACAATGTTCATCACAAGAGACTCCATTCGATAACCGGCTAGTCACAACGAGATACAAAAAGTTAACATATTGTCTATGCAACTTCATTTGGCCTCATCGTAGCCGCACATTAATTTTGTCCAATTAAGAGCACTATTCAAGTCATCGGTATTGATCATGAGCGACACTCAAATTTGAACAAGAACAGCCACAATCAAACACAACAAGAGGTGGCAAAAATTTTCAGAAGGGTCAAAAACCATTTGCATTTAAAATAAGGAGCCATAAGCTCAAACATCCACAAGACAATACAAAAACAAAATTAAACCACAAAAGCCAATATATATACAAAATGCTAATCACAGGAGGTAGGTATGCAAATATCTTACCCCACCACAAATAAAAAGGCAGTTGTCCTCAAATGCAATAAGATACTAAAAAGTCAATAAAACGATAAAGAGGGAGGGAGATAAAGAAGGGTCTTGTCTACACAGTCTCTCCATGTGTCGGGGCATCAGTGCCCGGTGCAACATCAGCACTACTGGCTCCACTAGGGCCTGCCATGGACGTCTCTGTCAGTGATGTATAAATCACCAACTGTACAATTGTCTCCTCTAGGTCTCCATAGATGGTCTCCTTTGGCACCTCGATCTGCTCTTAGTCGGTCTCTGCCTCTAACTCATCAGCGACCACATCATCCATCTGCACATCTCTAGTGGTGGCCAGAGGAATCTCAGTAGTAGTCGGGGCATCAATATCATCAATTTCCTCCAATAGTAAAGTAAAGGTTGTGGACTTCAAGTAGTCCACATCCTTCCTCAAATCTGCAACTTTGGATTTCAAAGCTGTCACCTCAGAAGTAACCCCTGTCGACTCTCACAAGTCTCTACTCTCGCTGTGAGAGTGTCAATAGATGCTCGGAGGGGTGTTTGTTCAGCTAGGATAGCACTCTCAATCATTCATAATACCGCATCCTCCAATCGGGTAGCCCTCACATCCACAAAATGAGCTAAGTAGCCCATCTTCAGGATCATAGCTTGAGTAATCCTGGGGGCTGGGAAGAAGTAGAAGCACAAGAAGCCTAGGAGGAAGTGGAAGCATGTGTACCTGAAATCCCGGAGGCCGGAGTAGGCAAAGATGCCTCTGCAGGTATCGTCTCAACATCAATCTCTAGGGATGCATCCACCAGATCTGCTCTCCTCTTGTCTGTCTCCTCCCAAGTGTACTCGGACTCTATGCACCGAATGTTAGTGGAAGATGTAGGAGTGACCTCGATATCCCTCTTCTGATCAAGAGAAACTCCAACACGTCGGCATAACTCTGTAATCAAGACCGGGAATGGAAGAGACGTCTAGCTTTACTTTGCCCTCATGGCCATCTCCTGCTTTGTGATGAGTCCCAAGTGGAAGCTCCTCCGGGATATGATTGACCCAAGGCAGGCCGCCTTACGATGGCGGAGGATGGACTCATTCTGGCATGGCATAAGGGAGCTGCTGATGAATCCAAACCAGTATCGCGCAACTACGTTCAACTCCTTCTTCTCAATTGAAGCTCCTGCCTCAATTCACCTCGAGGTGGTGTCAGAGATGAGCGGGGCAAGCAAAACCTTGAGATCATCCAAAGGTATCGTAATGGTATCCAAATTTGGGTAGTCAAAGATTGACCCTCTATCCAATACAACATTAATATGATAGCATTTGCATCTTACTACTGTCCCCCGTACCATTACTGACTCTATCGACCTGAAAGTGCTGGATTTCTTCTTGCGCTTGGGTACTAAGTCACTATATGTTGCGTAGAACTCTCGGAACCATGTAGAAGTATTGGGGCCTCGAGGCCTGGTGAACTGCTAGAACCGGTGAAACTTGATAGTGTCTCTCATCAGTGGAATATCTACCCACAAAGCCCTCTACGGATAGAAACTTCTCCTCGAGAATTGTCCTCAACTCATCGACCTTTAATTTGTTGAGTAGCTGGGGAGGAGGACCCTGAACTGGTGTTGTTGGAACTGCAGTCGGTGCTGGAGCTGGCCCTGTATCAGCACTAGGAGGGGTGGCCTCTGGAAATCTTGGTGAGTCCTAGCACAAATTTCTGCCCGTCGAGATTGTAGAAGATGGTCATCCTTCAGCTCAGAAAATGCAACTTGGGAGTCAAAGGATTCTCCCTCGCTGCCAGAGTTGTGCTCCGGAACCTCAAATATGGGCTTCTTGCCCTTGACTTTTCCTCCTTTTGGAGGTTCATTCTTTCCCTTTTTAGAATGGGTAGCTGCCTCCTCATTAATAACTATGCCCCGTGCAATTTTACAGGGTGGCATGTGTAAGTTGGCTCTAGCCATATCTTCAAAACACACCAAAATAATTTACAATGATTCAAGAAAGAATTCAGAAATAAAAGTTGCAGATAGACTCGCCGAATCGATCGGCGAGTCGCCAAATCACTTTGACGAGCTAACTCGGGCTCGCCGAAAGGATTGGCTCAAAAAGTTTCTAGAAAAATGGCTTGTTGGTGATGGGAAGGCCCATTCGGCAAATCACCGACATCATTTGGCGAGCAAAAATTAGGTCACCAAAAATTACATTGTATTTTAGGGGTTAGGGGCGCAGAAAGGGCGATAAAAAAAGACATTCGGTGAGTCACCGAGTGCACTTGAAGAACTCAAGCTTCTCACCAAAAGTTACAGAACCAAAACTAATCAAGTCATGAAAGTAAAGGCGATCAAAAGGGATTTGGCGCACGCTGAGTGGTTCGGCGAGCTCGACCCAGCTCGCCAAACAACCCAATATGCCTATTTTCAACCCCCATTTCCAAAATCAACCCCATAGCCACCGAAAACAAAATCAAACCATACAGTTATTCAATTAATCCTAGACCCATTAGACCCATGCCACCGGGGTACTCAAACTTTCCCCGATTTGGCCATAATTGGCCATTCGACGACTTTAGCCCTTAAGAATGACGTCAAATGCCTCATCATTAGAAAAAGCACGTCATTTAGCACAAATTTGGGTTACTTAGACTTCACCCGACTAGACCTAAAAATAATAAAGCACAACCTAACAATTTGCGATCAATTTTAAAGCATAAAATTTGGGAAATCAACAAATTAGGCAATTAAAGCACAATATCAAAATTAAAACAGGCAAACAAGCACACATAAACAAATTCAGAGAGGCCCAGCACATGTCAATAAGTATAATATAGTTGCAAATGAGTTTAACCACTAATTACAAGTTTTGGCATTCGAAAAGCCAACCTTTAATGTCAAATATAAGAATTTTTAATGTTAGGCGGCAAAGTCCAACTCCGCACACCGAATCAACGACTAGAAAGTGGTAACAATGCAAAAATATGGAAAATATAGTGTGGGTGTGATTTTGTGAAGTTAAAAGTGAGGGAATGTGAAAGAGTTTTAAATTTTAAACCTTTGGTCTTTTAAAAACCATCCAGTTCGTGCCCTTTTGCCGATATTAGTCGACCTCGCCAAACCACTCGGCGACACGCCGAGTGGTTACTTACCTCACCGAATTTTACAGGACCTCCACTTAATGTAGGGATCCAAACAACGGTCAAAGTCGAGCTCGCCAGCCTGTTCAGCGATTCGCCGACTTTTCCATGGGCCCGTCGAGTTTTACAGACTCCATCTTCTGATATCTTGAGTCCAATAGCGGTCCAAGTCATCCTCACCAACCTCTTCGGTGAGTCGCCGAATGGAATCTTGGCTCGCCAACCTGCATTTTTCAAACACATTCCACTTTTTCACCTGCACAATCAACACACGATTATTCCAAAACACAAAAATAAAGAAATAAAAATTTAGGTTACCTCCCAAGCAGCGCCTTAGTTAACATCATGGCACAATGCAAGTCCTCACTCAAACATCATTCTTGGGGTTTGCCATAATATTACTAGGCAACCCCCTTCATGTCTCGGGTTTAAATGAGAAGAAATTTGACCCATTTGGGTCTCCAACTGCTTGGTAGAGACGGAATGAGAAGTCATCGTCTGGTTAAGGGTCGATACATCTTCCTTCATCTCCTTCAAGATTTTATTAGACCCTTCAACCTTGTTGAGAATACGAGAAAGCATATCCTCATACCGGCTACCCTCAGAATCTTTGGGCTTTTGAAGCTCGTGGGGAGGAACATATCTCTCTTTCCTTCCAAGTGGGGTTACGATCCTTCCACTCTCTATCACGGTCTCTCCAGCCTTCATCCATGTTCCAACCTTGGTTACCACCCTACCTTGGGTAGTTTGCACGATAAGCTCCTCCTTGGTTGAAAAGGAAGTTCAATTTTTTGTTGTACAACGCTTCAAACTTGGCCTCATCGGGGCTTACACACCCAACACCCACAATATTGACACTCCTAGCACCAGATCCCATGACATTTTTGGCCAAAATGTCAAGTTGGGTCATCATCTTTGCCATGTTTTGGTCCCTCTCTTGATCTTTTCCAAGTTGTTCCTTGGTTAATTTAAAAATGAGAGGGGAGACCTGATCTTCACGGGTGTACCATGCCCGGTTAATTTTGGTGATACCATCCCAGAGCTGGGTTGCTATAATGTAAGGTTGTTGCATCAAACCTCCCAGAGAAAGTCGATCAGCTACTCCTTTGTTCACCGAATCAAGGCTTCGGTAAAAGTATTGCAGTAAAACATTATCGGGCAAACCATGAGTTGGGCATTGCAGCACCAACTTTTTAAATCTTAGCCAAGTCTCATGGATTGGCTCACCCTCCAAATGCTTGAAGCTATGGATGTTGTCCCTAAGTGTCATCATCTTTGAATAAGGGAAAATCACATTTGAAATGCGGTGACAAGATCTTCCCACGAAGTGATGGAGTCTCTTGGCAATTCAGCCAACCATTTACATGCTTCTCCCATTAAGAAAATGTAAAACCCCCGAAATTCTATGACTTAAGTTAGAGCCTCACCTTATAAATAATGACTTAAAATATAGTCAAAATGAGGTTTATAAACATAAACTAATGTAATTGACTTGGTTTGGAAGAGTAAAAGTCTTAACATCAAGAAAGCGACCACGACGTCCGAAAACTAGAGAAAAATGTGTTCTAGTGTGTAGGTTTCGGGCAGGTTTGGGAGTGTCGTATGATGGTAAAATCTTGTAAAAAGGTTTAAATTAGGTAAGTTATATTCATAGGGTCAAAAACGTTCGGGTACGACCCCCCAAGGACCCCTTAGGTGTCCTTGAGGAGGACCCAAACATGGACCCAAAAGTTGGCAAAACTGCAGCAAACGATGAGACCAACACTCACGGCCCGTAGACTGGTCGACGGACCGTAAGTCATGGCCGTGAGCCTATACTTAGTCGTGGGAGAATTGACCCCCCAAAAGGGAGCCTCAGTACCAAACGATGGATGACCAGCACGGTCCATAACTCTACCTACGGTCCGTAGGTGGAGGGTCGTAAGTCCTGGCAGTTGTTAAGTTTTTAGTTTTAGTTTAGGGGTCTTAGTTTTAGCTAGTTATTTAATTAAGGGTGAAGATGGGTGGTTAGTTAACTAATTACCATTCTAAACCCAACTATAAGACCCTAACCCTAAGACTTTAACTCACACAACTAAACCCACAAGTCAAACTCATTCTTTCTCAAAACCCTCTCAACTAAGAACCCCATTGAAGAAGAAGACCAAGGTTCATCTTGGGCAACAAGGTTTCGATTTTTCCCCATCAGTTCTCAAGGAATAAACTAAGGTATTGTTGCTTATCACTCTTGGGATTCCTTTCCCCAAGAGGCTCCTTCAAGATGAATTTCAAAATCTCCAATTTCTAGGATGTCAATCCAAAAAAATGTGGGTCTTCTCTCTAAAGGGAAGTTGATGTTATAAACTGATTTTGATTGATGTTATATGAATAATTATGAATGAATTTATGTTTTATTTGTGGTTTCTTGAATAATTCCCCATGAGACCCATGTTTCTCCTTCTTTCCTAATTCTAACCCTAGTTTGTATTGGATATTGATTGAAGGCTATGAATTGAAGGTGATGTTATATAATTCATGTTTGTATGATGATTCTACCCTAGGTTATGTACAATTTCTATGGAATTAGGGTTGAATCTTTGAATAAAGCCTTGAAGGCTATGAATGGAATATGTCAATTGATTATATTGATGTTGATGATGTTATTACTTCATGAATTTCCTTGTATTATGTATTGGTTATGAACTGATTGGTGATTCAAGTATGAATGTCCTAGGAAGGGAAATAAGGTATAAAGGTTGGTTCTTCTTTGAACTCAAGTTTGGAAGATGAATTACGTAGATTGTAATGATGTTAAACCTAATAAGTTGTTGTGGTGTTGATGACCTAGTATCCTCATCCTTAACCCTCTACATTTGAATTAGCTATGAAATATGTATGTATGTTATGGTATGATTGCTATATGATTGAAAGGTAGTTCTCATGATTATAGTGTAATGTGAAGTAAAAGGGTTACTCACTTACTAAGTGTTTCTAAAATGAAAGGATTGTTACTCACTTATGAACACATATGAGCTATTATGGTAAGATGTTTTGATAAAAGTCTAGTGAAGGGTAATCTGAACTTATGTGATGACTAAAGATGATTACAAAAGGGAATTAGATGCTTAGCATCGAAAGGGCATGTAAATGAGATGGTGGTCTCATGTTTAGTAAGTCCGGCTACCCACATGGGTTTCCTCACGTTTAGCAAGTCCGAATTACCCACAGTATGTGTTGTCTCATGAGATGGAAACCCCCACGTTAGTAAGTTGGGGTTTCTAGAAGCAATCTCCTTGACCCTTAACTATGTACCCACATAGGACTTTAGCTAAGTGGATCCACCTAGATAGCTATGTACGAATGGTTACACCTTAGGCAAGTGTTAACCCTCTCTTTTTGGTGTGGGAGTAGAACACCGGATTCCATGTAGCTCTCATGGTCTATGTAGGTTATGGCAATATCTCCCTAATGTAAAAGTAAATGAAGGTATGAAAGGTGTGAACTATTACTAGGACTTTCTTGAGGGTTTCTACATAGTGTAAGGGAGGGTATGAGACTTCTCTTGCACATTGCATTTGTGGGATCCTAAGAGATGGTTGTAGTAGTGTTCTCTTATGATTATGATGATTATGACTTATGTATGTTGAAGCTATGTTATGTATGATCATTATGAATATGGTAAGTTATGATTAAATATGAACTTATGAATGTATGTATGAAGTAGGTTACTTAATGTGATACTTGGCTTTGAGTAGGGTTATCGGAGTATATTCTTTGCATTGCACTAGCATTGCTTGGGTTTTCTACATGTTGAGATGATATCATGTTGGGTGGTACCATGATGCTTACTTTGTGTGCATATTGGATTTACTTGGTAAAAAGCATGTTTTGGCTAAATGTCCTTTTATGCATGTTTCAAATGGTTTTTATGCATAGTAGCCATACTTAGTACGTGTGTTGTACTAACCCATATTTTTCCCTTTTCCCCACACATTTAGGTTTGGGCAATTGAAGATTCAAGCTTACTTTTCAAGGCCCTTGGAGTTGCTTCCCCAAGTTGGTGAGTCCTCAAGTTCGAGGACGAGACCATATGATCTAGCTTATATGTGTAGTCCTTTGATTATGTTGAAAGACATTGTTGTACTTTCCTATTCTAGGCTTCTAATTGATGTAAGGGCTAAGTCCCATTTTCGATATTTCTATGTCTAGATGGTACATTGTGACAAAGTTAGATTCTATTTTCCATATATGAAGTGAAGTTGAACTTCCAAAATAAAATTTTTAAATTTTCCGTAATTTTATTCTATTATACATGCTATGATGAAGGCTAAGGGCTTGTATAAGACTTCTTTGAGGTCGAATACGCCGGTAACGACTAGGGGGTGCTCTCTGGTCGTTACAAGCTTGGTATCAGAGCATAAGGTTGAGAATTATGTAGGATCCATGTCATAAGATACCACGTCGAGTAGAGTCTTGTTCATGAGTGTGAAGCGCGCCACACTTATGAATGGGAGGCTACGAGGTGCTTAGGAACTTTCACTCTTTTGTTACTCCATAGTCGTGCCTAAGAGTCTTAACTCTATTTAGTCCTTTTCTTCTAATCCTTCTCTTGTGCTTATAGGCAATGAATACAAGATGGAATAACACAAGGAGGGCCGGTGAGGAGAATGTAAATGAGGCGGTTCCCCCTCAAGCCCCTCAAAACCCTCCAGTTCCTATTGAACAAGGGGCTATGTCTAATGTTGAGATAAGGTCGGCTATTCATAATTTGACTCAAGTGTTGGCCACTCAAGTTGCTAGGGATGCTAGGGTGAAAGTGAACCCCAATGCTAGCACTACCACTTCTAGGATAAGGGATTTCACAAGAATGAATCCGCCTACTTTCTTTGTCTCCAAAGTGGAAGAAGATCCACAAGGATTCATTGATGAAGTGTTTAAGGTTCTAGAGGCTATGGGTGTGTCTTCTCAAGAAAAGGCGGAGTTAGCCGCCTATCAACTCAAAGATGTGGCACAAGTGTGGTATGAACAATGGAAGGAGGGGAGACCTATTAGAGAAGGTCCAATAAGTTGGGCTACATTCAAATTGGCTTTTCTTGATAGGTTTTTCCCCTTGGAAATAAGGGAGAGGAAAATGCAAGAATTCATTAACCTTCATCAAGGGGGTATGAGTGTGAAGGAGTATGGCCTCAAGTTCACTCAATTATCCAAACATGCTCCTACTTTGGTGTCGAACTCTAGAGCTACAATGAATAAATTCGTTATGGGGGTATCCGATCTTGTGGTGAATGAATGTAGGTCAACTATGTTAATCCCAAGCATGGACATTTCTCATCTTATAGTTCATGCCGAACAAATTGAGGAGCAAAAGTTTAAGCAAGTTGGTAGGGAATTAAAGAGGTCAAGGGCCGATGATGGAAATTCTTCTAAGGTTAGGTTTGAAATCCAAGATAAGCCAAAGTTCATAAAGAGGTTTTCCAACCAAGGTCCTCCCAACACGCCAAGAGTCAACAAAGGTAAAGTGTTTACCCCTAAACCTCAAGAAGCAAGAGGTGGTGGTCCTTATGTTGGGAAGCCTATTTGTGCAAAGTATGGTCGAAAGGATGAAGGTAAGTGTCTAGTTGGCACGGGCAATTGCTATGGTTGTGGTAAGAGTGGCCACATGAGGAGGGACTGCCCTATGCTAAAGGCTCAAGGAAGGGAGAATGCTCAAGCACAAGCAAGTGGCCCAAATCCCGATGCCCCAAAGAAGAATCGCTTCTATGCTCTCCAATCCCGAAGTGATCAAGAGAGCTCTCTGGATGTTGTGACCGGTATGCTTCAAGTATTTTCAATTAATGTTTTTGCATTGTTGGATCCCAGTGCCACTTTGTCTTTTGTAACTCCTTTAGTGGCTATGAATTTTAATATGCTTCCTGATGTCTTAGATGAACCATTTTTGGTTTCCACCTCGGTGGGTGATTCCATAGTTGCTAAAAGAGTTTATAGGGGTTGCCCCATATCATTGCCCAATAGAGTTACTTTGGTTGATTTGGTGGAATTTGATATGTTAGACTTTGATGTTATATTGGGGATGGATTGACTTCACGCTTATTTTGCGTCCATAGATTGTAGGACCCGAATTGTGAAGTTTCAATTTCCTAATGAACCCATTTTTGAATGGAAAGGGGGTAATTCCATTCCTAGGGGAAGGATCATTTCTTGTATAAAATCTTGTAAGTCGATTTCTAAGAGTTGTCTCTATCATATTGTGAGGGTTAAGGATCTTGAGTCTGAGATTCCTCCTTTAGAGTCGGTCCCCGTAGTGAAGGATTTTTCGGAAGTCTTTCCTGATGACTTACCTGGGATTCCTCCCGCACGGGAGATAGATTTCGGCATAGATTTATTGCCGGATACACAACCCATTTCAATCCCTCCTTACCGGATGGCCCCGACAGAGTTGAAGGAATTGAAAACTCAACTCAAAGATTTGTTGGATAAGGGTTTCATCCAACCTAGTATATCACCTTGGGGTGCACCGGTGTTATTTGTGAAGAAGACGGATGGATCTCTTCGTATGTGTATTGATTGATTACCGACAATTAAATAAGGTGACCATTAAGAACAAGTATCCACTCCCTAGGATTTATGACTTATTTGATCAACTTCAAGGATCAAGTTACTTTTCAAAAATTGATTTGAGGCCGGGTTATCACCAACTTAGGGTGAGAGGTGTTGATGTTTCGAAAACAGCCTTCCGAACAAGATATGGTCATTTTGAGTTCTTAGTGATGTCCTTTGGTCTTACTAATGCCCCGGCGACTTTCATGGACCTTATGAATCATGTGTTTAGGAATTATCTAGACCTATTCGTTATTGTTTTTATTGATGACATCTTGATATTCTCTAAAAGTGAGGATGATCACATGAATCATTTGAGGATAGTTTTGCAAGTCCTCAAAGATAACCAACTCTATGCTAAGTTTAGCAAGTGTGAGCTTTGGCTAAGATCGGTTGCTTTCCTTGGTCACATTGTTTCTAGTGAGGGTATAGAAGTTGATCCAAAGAAAACTGATGCGCTCAAAAGTTGGCCTAGACCTTTGAGTCCTTCCGACATTCGAAGCTTTTTGGGTTTGGCCGGTTACTACCGGAGGTTTGTTGAGGGATTTTCATCTATTGCATCTCCATTAACGGCCTTAACTCAAAAGAAGTCCAAGTTCAAATGGTCGGAATCTTGTGAAAGGAGCTTCCAATTGTTGAAAGACAAGCTCACCTCTGCTCCAGTTTTGACCTTACCAGAGGGTACCGAAGGGTTTGTAGTATATTGTGACGCTTCACGAGTGGGTTTGGGTTGTGTCCTCATGCAGCATGGTAAGGTTATAGTTTATGCCTCGAGACAACTCAAGGTGCATGAGAAGAATTATCCAACTCATGACCTTGAGCTAGCGGCCGTAGTCTTTGCCTTAAAGATTTGGAGACACTATCTCTATGGGGTACATGTGGATGTGTTTACCGACCATAAGAGCCTTCAATATGTTTTTACCCAAAAAGAATTGAATCTCCGACAAAGGAGGTGGTTGGAGCTCTTGAAAGATTACGATATGAGTGTACTTTACCACCCCGGAAAAGCAAATGTGGTTGCGGATGCTTTGAGTCGTGTATCTATGGGTAGTATGTCACATGTGGAAGAAGAGAAAATGGAGTTAGCCTGTGATGTACATAGGCTAGCTCGGTTGGGTGTCCGACTTGAAGATTCCCCAAAAGGAGGTGTCATGGTCCGTCATAATTCTGAGTCATCGATTGTTGTTGACGTGAAGTCTAAGCAACATCTTGACCCTATTTTGATGGAACTAAAAAAGTCGGTTCTCAACAAAGCAATAGAAACTTTCTCTCAAGGAGAAGATGGGGTGATTAGGCACCAAGGGAGGTTATGTGTGCCGGATGTGGATGACCTAAGAGAGACAATCTTAGAGAAGGCCCATGGGTCTCGATACTCCATCCATCCGGGAGCCACCAAAATGTATCGCGACTTACGTGAGATTTATTGGTGGAATGGAATGAAAAGAGACATAGCAAAATTTGTGGCTAGGTGCTCAAATTGCCAACCAGTCAAAGCCGAGCACCAAGGACCGGGAGGTCTAACTCAAGATATTGATATGCCCACTTGGAAGTGGGAAGATGTCAATATGGATTTCCTGGTAGGTTTGCCTCGAACCCGTAGGCAACATGACTTCATTTGGGTCATTGTGGATAGCTTGACTAAATCAGCCCATTTTCTTCCAGTCAAGGTTTCTTATTCGACAGAAGATTATGTTAAGTTGTACATTAAGGAGATTGTGAAGTTGCATGGGGCTCCATTGTCGATTATTTCGGATAGAGGTGCCCAATTTACTTCCCATTTTTGGAGGTCTTTCCAAAGTGGGCTTGGTACTCAAGTGAAACTTAGTACCGCATTTCACCCTCAAACGGATGGTCAAGCGGAATGCACCATCCAAACCCTAGAATACATGTTGAGAGCATGTGTCATTGACTTCAAAGGTAATTGGGATGACCACCTACCTTTGATAGAATTTTCCTACAACAATAGCTACCACTCAAGTATTGCTATAGCACCCTTTGAAGCACTTTATGGTAGAAGGTGTCGATCTCCGGTTGGGTGGTTTAAAGTGGGTGAATTTGCTCTTCTTGGTCCTGAGGTAGTCTATGAGGCCACAGAGAAAGTTTGACTTATAAGAGATAGGTTGAAAATCGCTCATAGTCGGCAAAAGTCTTATGCCGATAATAGAAAGAGATATCTTGAATTTGAAGTAGGTGATTGGGTCTACTTGAAGATCTCACCCATGAAAGGGGTGATGAGGTTTGGTAAGAAGGGGAAACTTAGCCCCCGGTATGTTGGGCCTTATGAGATCTTAAAGCCAGTCGGAAAGGTCGCTTATGAGTTGAAATTGCCCAATGAATTGGCCCTGATTCACCCAGTGTTCCATATTTCTATGTTAAAGAAGTGTATAGGTGAACTAGTGTCCATTCTCCCTCTGGAAGGTTTAGGGTTGAATGAGAACCTTTCTTATGTAGAGGTTTCGGTCGAAATCTTAGATCGTCAAGTTAAGAAGTTGAGGAATAAAGAGGTTGCCTCCGTAAAAGTCCTATGGAGAAACCACCTAGTTGAGGGTGCAACATGGGAGGCCGAGGCCGACATAAAGTCCCGCTACCCTCATCTTTTTCCTCCTACCCCTAGCCATAGTTGAGGTTAGTAGTTTCTCTTAATTTGGTATAAATTCAAAATCATGTGTGTTGACGATTATGGCATGATTTCTTGTATGTGAATATTTTGTTTTTGTGAAAAATTCATGCTTAAGTTGTATTTTTGATTTTTCATGAATTTTGTTTCTCATGGTTGAAATTGCATCCATAGATGTGTGTGATGTTGTCTTCATGAGAGTTAAAATGAGCATGCTCGATGTTGTCTTGTTAAAGAAATGTCTTGTTGATTTCTTAATATATATGTTGAGGCTCATTGAATATGGAGAAGGTAGTTCCTCCTATACTTATGTGAAGTAATGAGTTTTGAGCATAGTGATGTTGTGGATTTAATTCCTATATAATATAATAACATGATGTTGTTGATGTGACTGGTTGTTGTGCTGCTAGTTTGAGTCATTGTCTCCATATAAAGAAGTCCAAGTGACATTCGGGGATGAATGTTCCTGAGGGAGGGATATTGTAACACCCCGGAAATTCTATGACTTAAGTTAGAGCCTCACCTTATGAATAATGACTTAAACTATAGTCAAAATGATGTTTATAAACCTAAACTAATGTAATTGACTTGGTTTGGAAGAGTAAAAAGTCTTAACGTCAAGAAAACGACCACGACGTCCGAAAACTATAGAAGAATGTGTTCTAGTGTGTCCTTAGGTTTTGGGAAGGTTTGGGAGTGTCGTATGATGGTAAAATCTTGTAAAAAGGTTTAAATTAGGTAAGTTATCTTCGTAGGGTCAAAAACTTCCGGGTACAACCCCCCAAGGACCCCTTAGGGGTCCTTGAGGAGGACCCAAACATGGACCCAAAAGTTGGCAAAACTGCAGCAAACGATGAGACCAACACTCACGGCCCGTAGACTGGTCGACGGACCGTAAGTTATGGCCGTGAGCCTATACTTAGTCGTGGGAGACTTGACACCCCAAAAGGGAGCCTCAGTACCAAACGACGGATGACCAACACGGTCCGTAGATGGAGTGTCGTAAGTCCTGGCAGTTGTTAAGTTTTCAGTTTTAGTTTAGGGGTCTTAGTTTTAGTTAGTTATTTAATTAAGGGTTAAGATGGGTGGTTAGTTAACTAATTACCATTCTAAACCTAACTATAAGACCCTAACCCTAAGACTTTAACTCACACAACTAAACCCACAAGTCAAACTCATTCTTTCTCAAAACCCTCTCAACTAAGAACCCCATTGAAGAAGAAGAACAAGGTTCATCTAGGGCAGCAAGGTTTTAATTTTTCCCCATCAGTTCTCAAGTAATAAACTAAGGTATTGTTGCTTATCACTCTTGGGATTCCTTTCCCCAAGAGGCTCTTTCAAGATGAATTTCAAAATCTCCAATTTCTAGGATTTCAATCCAAAAAAATGTGGCTCTTCTCTCTAAATGGAAGTTGATGTTATAAACTAATATTGATTGATTTTATATGAATAATTATGAATGAATTTATGTTGTATTTATGGTTTCTTGAGGAATTCCCCATGAGACCCATGTTTCTCTTTCTTTCCTAATTCTAACCCTAGTTTGTGTTGGATATTGATTGAAGGCTATGAATTGAAGGTGATGTTATATAATTCATGTTTGTATGATGATTTTACCCTAGGTTATGTATAATTTCTATGGAATTAGGGTTGAGTCTTTGAATAAAGCCTTGAAGGCTATGAATGGAATATGTCAATTGATTAAATTGATGTTGATGATGTTATTACTTCATGAATTACCTTGTATTATGTATTGGTTACGAACTGATTGGTGATTAAAGTATGAATGTCCTAGGAAGGGGAATAAGGTATGAAGGTTTTTTCTTCTTTGAACTCAAGTATGGAAGGTGAGTTACTTAGACTGTAATGATGTTATAGCTAATGTGTTGTTGTGGTGTTGATGACCTAGTTTTCTCATCCTTAACCCTCTACACTTGAATTAGCTACGAAATATGTATGTATGTTATGATATGATTACTATATGATTAAAAGGTAGTTCTCATGAATATAGTGTAATGTGAAGAGAAAGGGTTACTCACTTACTAAGTGTTTCTAAAGTGAAAGGATTGTTACTCACTTATGAACACATATGAGCTATTACGGTAACATATTTTCATAAAAGTCTAGTGAAGGGTAATGTGAACTTATGTGATGACTAAAGATGATTACAAAAGGGAATTATATGCTTAGCACCGAAAGGGAATGTAAATGAGATGGTGGTCTCACGTTTAGTAAGTCCGGCTACCAACATGGGTTTCCTCACGTTTAGCAAGTCCGGATTACCCACAACATGTGTTGTCTCATGAGATGGAAACCCCCACGTTAGTAAGTTACGGTTTCTAGAAGCAATCTCCTTGACCCTTAACTATGTGCCCACATAGGACTTTATCTTAGTGGATCCACCTAGATTGCTATGTACGAACGGTTACACCTTAGGCAAGTGTTAACCCTCTCTTTTCGGTGTGGGAGTAGAACACCGGATTCCATGTAGCTCTCATGGTCTATGTCGGTTATGGCAATATCTCCCTAATGTAAAAGTAAATGAAGGTATGAAAGGTGTGAACTATTACTAGGACTTTCTTGAGGGTTTCCACATAGTGTAAGGGAGGGTATGGGACTTCTCTTGCACATTGCACTTGTTGGATCCTAAGAGATGGTTGTAGTAATGTTCTCTTATGATTATGATGATTATGACTTATGTATGTTGAAGCTATGTTATGTATGAGCATTATGAATATGGTAAGTTATGATGAAATATGACCTTATGAATGTATGCATGAAGTAGGTTACTTAATGTGATACTTGGCTTTGAGTAGGGTTATGGGATTCTATTCTTTGCATTGCACTAGTATTGCTTCGGTTGTCTACATGTTGAGATGATATCATGTTGGGTGGTACCATGATGCTTACTTTGTGTGCATATTGACTAAAATGTGCTTTTATGCATGTTTCAAATGGTTTTTATGCATAGTAGCCATACTTAGTACGTGTGTTGTACTAACCCATATTTTTCCCTTTTCCCCACACATTTAGGTTCGGTCCGTTGAAGATTCAAGCTCACTTTTTAAGGCAATTGGAGTTGCTTCCCCAAGTTGGTGAGTCTTCAAGTCCGAGGACGAGACCATATGATCTAGCTTCTATGTTTAGTCCTTTGATTATGTTGAAAGACATTGTTGTACTTTCCTATTCTAGGCTTCTAATTGATGTAAGGGCTAAGTCCCATTTTCAATACTTCTATGTCTAGATGGTACATTGTGACGATGTTAGATTCTATTTTCCATATATGAAGTGAAGTTGAACTTCCAAAGTAAAAGTTTTAAATTTTCCGTAATTGTATTCTATGATACATGCTATGATGAAGGCAAAGGGCTTGTATAAGACCTCTTTGATGTCGAATACGCCGGTAACGACTAGGGAGTGCTCTTGGGTTGTTACAGAAAAATGGGAACAACCTCAACCGGACTAACTCTTGGGATATGTTCTTGAAGGAGAACGTCCTGCAAACATCAATAAATTTTCTTATATTCTCATGGGGATCCTCATTAGCCAACCCACCAAACAACCCTTTCTGTTGCAATAGCTGCAACATGGTGCTTGTAATGTGGAACAGATCATTCCCTTCAATCGGAGGCAAGTGAATGGCACCAACTCCACCCACAAGATTTAGGTTATTGAAATTTAGCTCATTGACATCATTGAGATTGCCGATGTCATCTTGGTGGCCCACTTGGCTACCATTGCTTCTGTTGACACTCATTTCCTCTATTTCAAACAGCAACACAAAAAACAAAACTAAAAGTAAGTAGTTCAACTGTGACTAAAAGGAACAAAATTCAACTTCACCAAAAGAATCTCAAAAACACCTTTCCCCAATAACGGTGCCATTTTGAAATAAATTTCAAGCATACCTCATCAAATTCTAGGTGTTCAACGATCGTAAATCAGTATAAAACCCAACTAAATAAGTTTGGGATGAATCCCAAAAGGAGCGGTACGTGTTTGAGAGTCAATTGGGAAGTATGAACATGATCAAATCAGTCATAGGAATAAACATTGTCGGATAAAAACATCATTCAAATCAGGGAGTGACACGAATGTCAGAAAAGGGTTTTGGTTTGAAATTATCAACTACAGACAGTGGAAAACAATAAGAAATACCAATAACGAGACGGGTTCTTGGGATGTGTTTCGATTATAGGCAAATATAGACAAATAGGTAATTGCAATTAGAAAATAGCTAGATATTAGTGAGTAAGCTAGGCTATAGAGGAGATAAACTTTCTCTCGAACGATTTATCCCGAATCAAGTTGATTTATCTCGAACATCAACAAGCAAGCAAAATAAGAACATCCCACACCTTAGTACATTCACTCTTTCGAGCTGAATGTGTGGGATTGGGTTTAGGATTCACTTTTTCGAGCTGAACTCAGGTCAACCCAATACCCACAGACCATCAATCAATAAGTTTAGTTTTAAAACCTCTCTCTCGAGCAAACCAAAAACACAAGGGTAGAACTGCATTTGCAATGACAATTCTTAAATTAATCTACAATTAATGATTGAACTCACTTCTAAACAACATTTAAACTAACATTTAGCAATACCCATAAACTAAATCATCCCATAATCACATAATCACACCCCAAGAATTGGGGTTTTAGCTAGACATTATAAAAATATAAAAATCGTTATCAAATTGAGTTTTCATCAAGTAGGTAAGATTGATTTAGTCTTTACAATGTTTCAATTCGAAGAATCTCAAAGACCCATTTTCAATTTCTCAAAAGTGAAAAACTTCAATTCTTCAAAGCTAAAGAACACTAGAGAAAACTTGTGTCACAGTTCAAAACATAATAAAAATATGTTCTAAAGAGTAATTGATACTAAACTAAATGTTCAAAAATGTATTTATAATCGCCAAAATTGTGCTACGAAGAGTCACTCGGTGAAGTAAGTCGGGATCGCCGAACCACTTAGTGATCCACCCTTTGGTCTTTTTCATTGCCCTTCTGTCTTGGCCTTCAGCATCCTTAAGGTCTATAACTTTGGGAGATCCAACATTGCATCGCGGAACCTCTTGGCGATCCATCGACTACTCCTTTCTCTCACCAACTTGGTTCTTTCCTTTAGGGCTTGGCACACAAGAACTTTAGGCAGTCAAGGGGCCATTCGGCGACTCGGCAACAAGATTTGGCGATCACCAAGCTTGCATTTTTTCATTCTTTCAGCTCACTTCATTCCTTTTTGCAAATTAGTGTCCTTTCTTTGTTCCTCAATCTATATACCTGGAAATCAAGGGTTATACATGAGTTATTGGCACAAAATAGGCATTTAAGGATGCTAAATTTATATAAATAAAGCCTTAAATGAGTCCAAATCTTGAACTCATCAGTTCAAAATTGGGAGGAATGCCATTTCATGGTCAAGGAAGGTATTTTGTTGAGACACAAAATTTTAGGACAAGGCATACAAGTTGATCAAGCTAAAGTTGAAGTTACTGCCAAATTTGCTCCTCCTATCTTGGTTAAAGGTGTTAACAAGTTTCTTGGGCCATGCGGGTTAATATCGACGGTTCATAAAATATTTCTCTAAGGTGGATCACCCTCTTTGAAATCTACTTGAAAAAGAAAGTGTCTTCGAGTTTGATGAATCTTGTGTCAAGGCATTTTTGTGCTTAAAAGAGAATCTTGTTTTGGCTCTTATCATTGGTGCTCTGGATTGGATTGTTCCATTTGAGTTGGTATGCGATGCAAGCAGTGTGGCCTTGGGGGTTGTGCTTGGCCAACGAAAGGGAAATTTGTTTTATACGGTGTATTATGCAATCAAGACTTTGAATGTAGCTCAAAGGGATTACACAGTTACTGAGCAAGAGTTGTTAGCTGTGGTGTACGCTTTTGAAAAGTTTAGAGCTAACCTTCTGGGGACAATGGTGGTACATACCAACCATTCTGTGATCTGTTACTTGATGGCTAACAAGGATGCAAAGGCAAGGTTGATTCGATGGGTGTTATTGTTGAAAGAGTTTTACTTTGAGGGCTTAAACGTCAATGTATGACTCCCCAACGACAAACCAAAAGTTGTCAACAACTTAGGACTTACAGATGGGGCCTACGCCCCGTAGGTCCATCCACACCTTGTGGGGGAGGTCCGTAGGTCAAGGCCCCAAGATGTCAAGTTGCAAACCCCACCCACGGACCTGCTAGATAGCGCATGAGTTCACCCATGGTCCGTGGGTCAAGGGGCATGGATCACACCTGGGAATCTGCCTAGGCTCGGCCAATTAAGGGCCAAAGTGGTAAATTCCTTGGGTGGTTAGTTAATTTAGGGGTCAGTTTATTTGATTATTTAGAGTTATTTAAGGCTTTTATCAGTATTAACTACCCTTTTACAATTCAATATTCCAAAAACCCAAAATAGAAACTACTTTCTCTCCAAATATTTCTCTCTCTAGAAACCTCCATTGGAGAAGAAGAAGTCAAGGTTTGGAGCTCAAGATTTCATATTTTCTCTTCAATGTCATGGAGAATCTTCAATCAAAGTATGGTAGTTTTCATCTATGGGTAGCTTTCACCCATAGAGTCCTTTCAAAACATGATTTCAAAGCTTCCAAATTCCACCAAAAGTTAGGGTTTCAATCTAAGTCATGGGTTCAATTTCAAAACATTTTCAAAGGTTGATTTATGATGAATTATGATTGAATTAAGGAATTAATGCTGTTTTATGATGAAATTTTCCCATTAACCTATGATTCCCCCAAAACACTAAATTGTGAATTTATGACGTGGGTTGATTGATTACATAAGCATGTTAAGTAACTATATCTATATTGATTGATTTATTGAATCATGATATTCCTCTTATATAATGTATAATTCTAGATGTTTGGGTTGAGATTGATTCATAGCCTTGGAGGGCAAATTATGAAGGATTGATGTATAATCATGATGCTATGTATATGCTTTGTGATTTTAATGAAACTAATGAGATCATGTCTACAATTCAATTATGTTATTATTCAAAGGTTATTCTCAATTATACACTTATGAATGATGATGATATATGTGAAAGGTTTCTTCAATGTAATGCTACATCTTGAATTGGTAGGCTTAGGCATCCTCTTCTTGTGTAACTAATGTATCTTGACTTAATGAACAATGAATCAGTAGACCTAATGGTTGTATCCCTTTCATAAATGATTAATGAAGTATTCTAGGCTTTGTCTTGAATCGGTAGACCTAATGGTGGTAGCCCTTGCATGATTGATGAGTCCACAAATTATACTCATTTAGGACTTTATTTTCATAGAAATAGTGTCCTCAAATGTTTATTTTGTCTCAATATCTGATGAAAACTCTTAAGTTTTAGGTATTTGAAATTTTAGTGGAAGCATTGACACTTAGGCGCAAAAAACAACAAAAAGGCTGAAAAGAATGAGGAAGCTGAAGCCTGAGCATCGCCAAGCACACTTGGCGAGTCACTGAAGGGACGCACTCCGCACTTTGTTCCAGTACGCGAAGCCCTGAAGGAGCATAATCAATAAGGCGATGAAAAGAGTAGTCGGCGTTTCGCCAAATAATTCCATGAAGCAGTACTATCTCGCCCAATGGCACAGAGCACGACCATGCTGAAGGCTAGTGCAAGACGACGATGAACTACACCAAAGGGCGAATCACCGAGTTAATCAACGATTCTGACTAACCTCGCCGAATGATCCGCCAGGACTATTTTCAGAAGTCTATAAATACTAAACTTGTTGTTAAATTTAGGGAGTCAAAAATTTATTTTAATTTTCACAATATAATAGTACTTTTTGGGATATTTTCTCCAATGTTTGGAGAGGGTTTTTGGGAGACTTGAAGAAAGAAGGATTTCATCTTCCCCAAGTTGGAAGTGGGTCTTCTCCATTATTTTTCCTTTGGTTAAATAAAGGTTAACTCCTTATACCTATTATATTTTAGTATCATTTTAGGTGTATTTTGTTATTTCTTGTTGTGTGGCTAAAAACCCCATTCTTGGGGTGTGATTTAGCAAATATGTGTAGATATTTTTGTTGGGTCTTGCTTGATGTAGGTTAGATGTATTTTAATGGTGATTTCACCTAGAGGTTGTGGTTTAATTTAATGGGTTTGTAGTTGCAAATACAAAACCACCCATGTGTTTTCAGCTTGCCCGAGAGGGAGGCCGCGAAACCAAAACCGCTGGACTGATGGCCTAAGGAATGGGTCGACATGAGGTTCAGTCCGAGAGGGTGAGCCCTAGTCCCATATCCTAACACTTAGCTCGAGAGAGTGAGTGGGGGTAAGGCATAGGATGGCCTTCATGCGAAAAATGGGTGTCCGAGAGGAACGCATTTGAAACGCGGTAAGTTGCCCGAGAGGGAACTTATTTCCATCTAAAGCTTAGCCTAGTCACTAATATCTTGCAAATTTCCTGTCAAAAGCATGTACCCAACAATTTATCTCAACTTGTATTGCGGTCACACCTCAAGAACTTGTCCCCATACTTGATTTTCTTGTTATTTTTGTTGTTTTTACTACTTGTGACAAAACCCCCATTTGATATTTGACACCTTTGTGTCACCTCTTTTAATTTACAATGCTTTTAATCGTTAATGTCTTTAGCTACGAATAGTTAGAACATAATTTTATTTTTCTACTAATTCTCAAAATCACTCCCTTGGGACACGACCCCAACCCTTGGTTGGGTTACTATATTATCGACGATCGTAGACACTCATACCGTAGGTTAGTGTCGTTGGTCACGATAAGCATCAATGATGAGTCTATGAACGACTATAATGATGTACCTTGGATCGGTTGGCTAATGGCACGCTTCCATGAATGATAATCATGAACCTTGAATTAGTAGGCCTATGGCAGCCTTTCATGAGGATTCAATGAGCTATCCTAATAATGTACCTTGAATTGGTAGGCTCATGGCACCCTTTCATGTGTGTAATAATGTACCTTGGGTCGGTAGGCCAATGGCATCCTTCTCATGTGTAATAATGTTAAAGTAATGAACTACTATATGGGTATGTAAGCTTAGCACCGAGTGGATATGGTAAGATGGAAGCTCTCCCCATGTTAGGCCGAGTTTCAATGAACATCTTTCTTATCCCATAACTATGTGCCCACATAGGTTATTAGCTAGTGGATCCACCTAAGCTAAAATATTATCGGTCCTACCTTAGGCAAGTAGACCAACCCTTTACGGTGTGGGATAGACACTGCATTCCATGGTTTGCTCACATGGTCTATGTCGGTTAATGCTTATTCCCATCATGTGAGATACATATTATGGTTACTCAAGAGGTTCTATGAAGTGTGGGTGGTAGTATGGGATGCCATTCATGTATTGCACGAGTAGGCTTTGAGAGGGCTATGGTGTGTTTCTCTAATGTCCTAATGTCTAATGAAATGAATGTGCTCATATGAAGCTAATGACAATGTTGACTTAAAGGTTTAATGTAATGATGAATGCTTAACTTGGAAATGTTAATATGAGTTGCTTTCCTTGTCATGCCTTATTGAATGTGAATGTTCCTTGTCTATGATTATTGACTAAAGAGGAGAATGAAAAATGGTAATTATGTTATGGTGGCCTCAAAGTGGTACTTAGTATGAATGGTATTATGGGATGTCATTCATACAGTGCACAAGTATAATTTAGGGTTACTTTTATGATTGCTCTATTGTATTCTAATGACTTACATGATGAATATGCTTATGTCTTGTATGTTTATACTAAAGATGCATGATGATTCTCAAACTTGACATATAACATGGTTTTCAACCAAAATGTCCTTTTTAGCATGATTTTTGCATGGCTATCATAATTAGTACATATTTGTGCTAACCCATATTTTTTCTACATTTTTTACAAAGTGTAGGGTTTGGAGACTTAAGTTCTATTCTTGGAAGATAGGTTTCTAAGGTGCAAGGAGTTGAAGATTTGGTGAGTCTTCATAGCTTCGATGACAAATCTACCTATTCTTTTATGTCTTTTATTTTATGTTTAGAGCTTTTGTTTGAGCTGCGTCCCAAGGTTTTTTGTCTTATGGTTCTATATGGTTTGAGACAAAGTATAGACTTCCGCTCATGTTTATGAATGACTTCAATTGTAAAAGAAAAAGTTTTAAATTTCTACACCATATTCTGTTGTCTTATGTTATGAAATATATAAGACTTGTATGAGGCTCTTCGGAGTCTTGTACACCGTGTCACGTCAGTGTGTAGGCTCGGGTCATGACAAAGAAGGCTAAAAGAGTTGTTATCACAGCAGAGGTTGAGACTCCCCAACCCTCTAGTCCTAAACCTCCTTCGATGAGTGTTATGGGAAAGGGAAAGAAGCAGGTAGTTAACAACTTAAGTTCAGATGATAGTTTGGGCATCGATTCCACCTATCTCACCTTATCTGGGTCAGAGAATGAGGAAGTTGAGGGGTCTAGGACTCCAGTCCATACACCGGCACCAGAGGGAGAGTTGTTGAATCGGAGGCGTTCAGAGTTGTGTTCTAAAGTAGCTCATGATCCACAAGTACAACTTTTAGCACCTCCAGCACCACAGGCACAACAAGTGCCTCATATTCCAGCACATCCTCTTCGGTCCATGAATCAGTTAAAGGTTGTTAGTTGTGGAAAATACTCCAGGAGAAGCGGTTGTCCATAGACGGTGTGGTGGACAAATACTCCACTGTTTGGTAGACCTTGAGGTTCTATAAAATCCAGTAGTTCACCGGACCCCAAAATCCATATGTGCCTACATGGGTTCGGAAATTCTTTGAGGGATATGAAAAGTTGGTCCCCAAGGGGAAGGCAGGGTCGATGGAACTAGTTGATTTTGGTGAGGTGCACGGACAGAAGGTCAAGTGCAACGACACAGACATAAATGATGAGTTGAACTGCATGACTCAGACTCGGCTCTCTTTGGCTGACATGGTAAAAACAAAGTCTCTTGAGAATTTGAAGGGGTGGCTTGCCCTATTGTTGTGTGATGTCACACCCTCATGGATCGAAGCGAGGGAAGTTATTGAGAATAAGGACATGAACATCTCGGCATGGTACTGGTTTGTGTTTATTAGCAACATTTTGATGCCATCCAAGAATGATTCCATCATCCGGCATCCGAAAGCTGCCATTCTAGGATGTATCATCACTCGGGAGCGGTTAAATCTCGGGTCCATAATAGCACATGAGATGGCTATGAGGGCCAAAAAAATTTTAACCTCACTACCATTTACAGTTTTCATTAGTGATTTGTGTAACCGAGCGGGTGTGCCCTTTGTGGCAAAGACGGATGTTGAGGTAACTCCTACCTCATCTTGTGACATTCGTCGAATTTAAGTGGAGTATACAAAGGATGAGGCTGTAAAGAGAAAGAAGGCTTCGGTGGACACCTCTCCAGTTGTTGATTTGGATTCTATTGAGGTCGGCCCTACACCTTCAACTCTGACCGATGGGCCATCAAGTATACCAGCCTCCTCATAATCTACTACTCCTGCCCCTGCTCCTGTCTCCCATCCCCCATTGACCCAGGCCATGATCTACAAAATGGGCAACCTTGCCTATTCGGCGGATGTGCAGGCTTCTAGGGTTGAGGTCGTTATTCCATCTATGATTGATTGAGTGATAGTTGCAGCACTAACTTCCATTTGGGAGGAGTTGAGGAAGCATCAAGATTTTATCATGGCCTACGATGTAGCATTTGATGCCCTTACTTCTCGGGTTGAGGCATGTGAGAAGACAAACCACAACTTTGTAGATTTGACAACCCTAAAGGCTGACATTACTTGTTTGCGTCGAGATGTAGATGAGCTGAAATCCATTGACATATCAATGTTGTGGGGAGGTGTAGATATCCCCAAGGACCCCAGTTCTGAGATGCCTATAGTTCCAGATGTGTCTGAGATCCCTCTAGCTTCTGTGACCGGAGATGCTACTACATTTGATAAGGATGGGGAGTCCGACACACCCGAGACTGATGATGAGGATTTAGAGGACTTGGAGGGTGATTTTCTACAGGTATCCATGGAGGCTTTAGTTCATGACACGTTAATAGTTGGTTCTAGTGAGTCTAAGCCCACGGAGGAGATCGTTACGCAGCCTTCCAGAGTTGGAGATGAGTAGGGCGCTAATGCCAAGGTTGAGGCCACTCTAGAGACCCAGAGCTCACCTCAGGCTTAGCCTGACAGGGGGATCTTTACTCTCCTTCCATTTCATTTGTTGTTGATACTTTTAGTTTATTTTGTATTGAGGCCACTACTTAGTTTTTTTGGTGGGGCGAAGGTATCTAGCTACCTACTCTTTTGGCTGTAGTTATTTTATCTCATTGATTTTTCTCTTTCAATTGCTTGAGTGTGAATGTCGGTATTATTTGCTTGTACATTTCAGTGTCGATTGTGATCAATATTGATGACTTGAATAGTGTACTTTATGAACGATATGTATGTGTTAGTCCAATGAGGCAATTTGAGTTACATAAGTCTTGTGTGAACTCTTAGCATGTCATTGTGACTAGTCGAATGTTAAGGTGAGTCTTTCAATGACCGTTGCACGCAAGTTTAATTTGTAGAGTCATGATCGATGATTGTATTAAATACCATGTGTGGTGAGGTTTACATGAAATTTGTGCATGTGATACCTAGAATTTGCCCCGTTGGTTCGATTGGCTAGCCTTGGTGAATGAAGGAAATGATCTTAAGCATGAATTTTGGAGAGTGAACTAAATTGATATACCTATTTGTGACCATCTTGTGAGTGTGTGCACCTAGTTTGTAACCATTTGAGCTGAACCTTTTCTTTAGATGAAATATGAACGCAAATGTTAAACCGGTTGTTAAAATGGTCATGTCCTTCCCAACTATAACCTTCATGAAGCATTACTTTGTTTGAATAGCCCTAAGTTGGGGGTGTGGTAGAATGAGAAAAGAAACAAAGAAAGAAGTTCGTGAAATTGATCCTTGGGAACATATGGTGAAGAAAAAGATGGAACCCCTCCATATATATAAAAAAAAAAGAGAAAAGAACTGAAAAAATAATAATTTTGTATATGTGTGCATTGTTGTGGAACTAAAAAGGGTGTCTGATGAGCTATACCAAAAAGTTTTTGTACTATTAAAAGGCCAAGGATGAGTTGTGAATAAGGAAAAGAATAAAAGAAAAGGAAAATAAGTGAAATATGAGCCATGTTTCATGAAGGTAGAATCACTAAGATGAAATGATAATACCCTTACCCTCTGCCCAATTACATGCCTCAAAAGACCTTTTTGATCGTTCATAGGCTAAGTGATGTGTTGGTTGGAAAATACGGGCAGGCCTATGGGTAAAAGCATGCATGTATTTTGTCATTGCCAGTGTGAGAGTTGATTTTGATTCCTAAATTGTAATCTTTGATTGGCTTTGTAATAGCATGGAATCATTCTTAATGTGAGGGCTTTATAATACTATTGTTGGGTATGAATTTGCATTTGAAGTGAGCATTTGTAAGCATGAAATCTAATTGATGATGGCGAGTCATAGATGGAAACTTTGAGTGCACAATTGAACATTGCATTTTTGAATTGAACTTTGTGTGCACTTTTATGTTGAGTCTCAGGGACCACTACATGTAGACTGATTGAACTTATGATTTACTTGAGGACAAGAAAAAGTTTAAGTTGGGGTGTTGATGAGTAGGGAATTTTGACTCATTTTGGTCTTGTTATGTAATAAATTAGTATCCTCAATGTTTGTTTTGTGTCCTTAACTAATGTTAAAGTGTTTATTTGCATGAACTAGAGAAACTCGGAGATTGACAAACCATTTTGGCGAAACGCCGAATGAAACGACGAACTTGACCCAACTCCTCTAACTTTACAGAACAAATAGGTGTAGAAGTCAAGCCAAAAGGCAAGAGAAGGTGCTAGTCGACGGATCGTCAAGTCGTTCAGCGACCGGACTAACTTCGCCGAAGTGGACCGCGTACTAAAATTTTGGGAAGTTTTTCGAAGCGTATAAATTGATGTTTGAAGAGAGACAAAAGTGTCTTACAGAGTTTTTACAGATTTTTTAACTTACTTTGATATTATTGAATACTCTTGGAGAGGTTTTTGAGCTTAGATTATTGAGGCTTTACCGTTCAACTCGTAATTTTGGCATTTGAGCATTGGGGATTTCGACTTTCGAATGGAACATCTTTTTGGTAATGATTTCTTACTTTTTTCTATGTTAGGCAAAACCCCACTTCCTTAGGGGTGTGACTATGTAATTGAATACATAAATTAGCTTATGGGTATTGTTAATTGTTATATTAATGTTGTTTTGAAATGGGTTCTATCATTTATTCATAATTTACTCTATGAACTGAAGTTGCGAATCTAGTTCTAGTCTTAGCTCTCGATGTTTGCTTGAGAAAGTTGCGTAGATTAGAATAAATAATTGATAATTATTTTGGCTTATGTCTTTACAACCCAGCTTGATAAAGTGGGTTAAGTTAAGGAATTAGGTTGTTTTGTATTGCTAAGCTTGTTGAGGTTTGAAGGACTCACTCGGAGCATGATAGCGGATTGAAAGATAGTTGTTATATTCATAACCCATCCTACCCATTGAGATTCAACAAATTAAAGTAGTTGATAATTACCCATTAAGCGAAATTAGTTTTCAATTACTCACACACTCCTAAGGCCCTCTTTATACTTGTTCAAACTCCATACTATTGGTTTATGTTAACAATTGGTTACGAAACTCTCTTGATATTGAAAATTAAAACCTATTTGATTTACATTATGTTGCGTGTTTTTTACTTCTGTTCTACAAGAAGTTAGAATCCTTCAATACTTCGTACTTGAATTTTTTACCGTATCTCTCCTTGTGGGATCGACCCCTAATCTTCGTTTGGTTTATACTTGTTAGCGACTGCCTACACTTTGAATCATAAGAGTTGTAGTTGAGCATTATCAAGTACTTCGATATCAAGGTATTTTATGTGTTCCAAATTTAGATGACTTGACAGGGAAAATCGTGTTAGAAGCCCATAGTTCGTGATATTCCATTCACTTGCTAGCCACCAAGATGTACCGTGACTTGCGGGAGGTCTATTAGTGGAATAGGATGAAGAAGCATGTTGCAGAATTTGTGGCTAAGTTGCCTAATTGTCAACAAGTGAAGGTTGAGCATCATAAGCCAGGAGGTTTGTCCCAAGATATCTGTATTCCTACTTGGAAATGGGAAGATCTGAATATGGACTTCATTATTGGTTTACCCCGCACCTGGTAACAACATGACTCAATTTGGGTTATAGTAGATCGAATGACAAAATCGGCTCATTTCATCCCCGTCAAGGTTTCTTATTCGGTGGAGGAATATGCTAAGTTGTACTTGCGAGAAATGGTTAGGTTGCATAAGTGCCTTTGTCCATTATCTCCGATCGTGTTACCCAATTCACTTCTAAGTTTTGGAAATCTTTCCCAAAAGGGCTTGGTACTCGTGTTAAGCTTAGTACGGCCTTTCATCTACAAATCGAAGCGCAAGTGAAACATACTATCCAAACTTTGGAAGTTATGTTGAGAGCTTGCGTAATTGACTACAATGGTAATTGGGATGATAATTTGCCTTTGATTGAATTTGCGTTTACTAATAGCTATCACTCAAGCATTAGTATGGCTCCATTTGAGACTCTATATGGTAGAAGGTTTAGATCTCTTATAGGTTGGTTTGAAGTGGGTGAAGTTGTGTTGATAGGTCCCGAGTTGGTACATGAGGCTATGGAGAAAGTTTGGCTTATTAGAGAAAGGTTGAAAATGGCTCAAAGTCTACAAAAGTCCTATGCCGATGTTAAAAGAAGAGTTCTTGAGTTTGATGTGAATGATTGGGTCTACTCGAAAATTTCTCCCATGAAGGGTGTAATGAGATTTCGAAAAAAGGAAAGCTTAGTCCTCGTTATGTCGGCCCATATCAGATTTTGAGGTGTATTAGTAATGTTGCTTATGAACATGAATTGCCTAATGACTTGTCATCGGTGCATCCAGTTTTCCATGTCTCCTTGTTGAAGAAGTGTGTTGGTGATCCGAAATCTATACTATCATTGGATAGTAATGGCATAAAGGATAGCATTTCTTATAAAGATGTTTCAGTTGAGATCTTGGACCGGCAGGTTTGTATATTGAGAATTAAAGAAATTGCTTCTGTGAAGGTTCTTTGGAGAAATCAGTATGTTGAGGGTGCTACTTGGGAGGCCAATGACAATATGATATCCTGTTATCCTCACCTCTTCCCCTTCGTCCCTACTCTAGCTTGAGGTATCAAGTTCCTTATTGTTTACTCTTTTGGTTTCATGTGTCTAAGATATTCCCATGATTCCACATTGATGCATGTTCATGAAAAACTTGACTTTTTGAGAAAATGAGTTAGCTTGATTGATTTCTTCATGTTTATGTGCATTTGAGTACAAGTTTCATATAAACCTTATGAAATGATATTATGAACATGTTTTAGCTTGGAGTTGAAGTTTCCTCCTTGGATATATTTATTTATGTTATTTGTATTCATGTTGCGCTGCTAGGTCTAGTTCCTAACCTCTTTTTGATGTTTTGAAACTCGTTTGAGGACGAATTTTCCCAAGGGGGAGATATTGTTACACCTCCGATTAGAGAAATGCTAGAAAGGGGTTAAACGGGAAAGTCAAGAACCCAAAAGTTGACCATGGAACCCTCCACGGAGCCCTAGACAAGTCGTGTATGGGACCAGAGCCCTTTCAGGGCCTCGTGAATATTTCTAGAACCTGCCTCAGGCAGGGGTCACCTTGACAGTGCCCCAGACGACCCGTGGTGGTCTTGATGGCCTATCAAATGGGTTGTACAAGTCACCTAGTTTGTAGTGTGTTATACAAGGTCACTATAAAGGACCACAGACGTCTAAACGGTCTGTGAAGCTTCACACAGACCGTGAAGTCGTCCGTCAAGGAGACTTGTAAGATATAGAGTTTAGGGTCAATTTCAAATGATCATATCTTTCATCACAAAATGAATTAGGTGTCCCAGAACTTATCATACTAAAGATCTTTGAGTTCTCTTTCCAACGCCACTGAGTTTTGCTAATTCTAAGCTCAGAGTAAAATGTTATGCCTGAAATAGTGAAGCGATATCGGCAGAGCATCTTCACAACCTGCTAGATGGGTCGTGGTGCTCTAGACGGCCCGTGAAGCCCTTCTATAGAGGCATTCTGCAGTTTTAAGTCAGGGTGATTTCACTCTTTTCCCAATTGTTTTAACTCAATACTATGTCATTTTACATTCTACCATGTGCCCTATATAAACGCTTTTACCCCTAAAATCACCCAATTCAATTCATTCTCTTAAATTTCCAAAAGTTGATCAAGTTCATCCTCCACAGATAATTGTCTCTCTAAGGAAGAAGAATAAGTCAAGTTAGGGTTTGAAAATCAAGTCTCGAAATTCAATATTTTCTTGAGGGATTTGAACTCCAAGGTATGATAGTCTTCACGTATGGAGCTCTTTCCTCCATAAGGTTCCTAAATTCTGCAATTTTGGAAAGGTAGATTCTACAATCAAACTAGGATTTTATTTGATTGTCATGGGTTCCCTTCAATGTTGAAACAATTTATTGTTTTATGTCTTCTCATACATGAATTGAGGAAATAACATGATTTATGTTGAGTCCCCCATGAACCCATGCATAACCTATGATTTCTAGACTATGATCATATGATGTGGGTTTTGAACTATGAAAGATAAGTTTATGAAGATATGCATGTTCTTTATGAAATTGATGAAAATGATTTAAGATTACTTTGAGAGTGAAGCATAAATGTTGTTGTCTGATTAAGAGCACTATTTTCAAGTCATCGGTATTGATCATGACCGACACTCAAATTTGCACAAGAACAGCCACAATCAAACACAACAAGAGGTGGCAAAATTTTTTAAAAGGGTCAAAACTCATTTGCATTTAAAATAAGAAGCCATAAGCTCAAACATCCACAACACAATATAAAAAAAGAAATTAACCACAAATGCCCAATATATATACAAAATGCTAATCACAGAAGGTAGGTATGGAAAGACCTCACCCCACCACAAATAAAAAGGTAGTTGTACTCAAATGCAATAAGATACTAAAAAGTCAATAAAAATGAGAAAGAGGGAGGGAGGTAAAAAAGGGTCTTGTCTACACAGTCTCTCCATATTTCGGGGCATCAGTGCCCAGTGCAACATCAACACTACTGGATCCACTAGGGCCTGCCATGGACGTCTCTGTCAGTGATGTATGAATCACCGACTATACAATTGTCTCCTCTAGGTCTCCATAGATGGCCTCCTTTGGCACCTGATCTGCTCTTCATCGGTCTCTGCCTCTAACTCATCAGCGACCACATCATCCATCTGCACATCTCCAGTGGTTGCCAGAAGAATCTCAGAAGTAGCTGGGGCATCAATATCATCAATTTCCTCCAATAGTAAAGTAAAGTTTGTGGACTTCAAGTAGTCCACATCCTTTCTTAAAGCTGCAACTTTGGATTTCAAAGATGTCACCTCAGAAGTAACCCCCTGTCGACTCTCACAAGTGTCTACTCTCGCTGCGAGAGTGTCAATAGATGCTCGGAGGGGTGTTTGTGCAGCAAGGATAGCACTCTCAATCCTTCACGGTACCGCAGCCTCCAATTGGGTAGCCCTCACATCCACAGAATGGGCTAAGTACCCCATCTTCAAGATCATAGCTTGAGTAATCCTAGGAGGTTGGGAAGAAGTAGAAGCACCAGGAGCCTTGGAGGAAGTGGAAGCAGGTGTACCTAAAATCACGGAGATCGGAGTAGGCAAAGATGCCTCTGCAGGTATCGTCCCAACATCAATCTCTGGGGATGCATCCACCAGAGTTGCTCTCCTCTTGTCTGCCACCTCCCAAGTGTACTCGGACTCTATGCACCGGATGTCAGTGGAAGATGTAGGAGTGATCTCGATATCACTCTTCTCATCACGAGGAACTCCAGCACGCCGACATAAATTTCAAGCATACCTCATCAAATTCTAGGTGTTCAACGATCGTAAATCAGTATAAAACCCAACAAAATGAGTTGGGGATGAATCCCACAAGGAGCGGTACGTGTTTGAGAGTCAATTGGGAAGTATTAACATGATCAAATCAGTCATAGGAATAAACATTATCGGACAAAACATCATTCAAATCACGGGGTGACACGAATGTCAAATAAGGGTTTTGGTTTGAAATTATCAACTACAAACAGTGGCAAACAATAAGAAATACCAATAATGAGATGAGTTCTTGGGATGTGTTTCGATTATAGGCTAATATAGACAAATAGGTAATTGTAACTAGAAAATAGCTAGATATTAGTGAGTAAGCTAGGCTACAGAGGAGATAAACTTTCTCTCGAACGATTTATCCCGAATCAAGTTGATTTCTCTCAAACATCAACAAGCAAGCAAAATAAGAACATCCCACACCTTAGTCCATTCACTCTCTTGAGCTGAATGTGTGGGATTGGGATTAGGATTTACTCTCTCGAGCTGAACTCAGGTACACCCAATACCCACAGACCATTAATCAATAAGTTTAGTTTTAAAACCTCTCTCGAGCAAACCAAAAATATAAGGGTAGAACTGCATTAGCAATGACAATTCTTAAATTAATCCACAATTAATGATTGAACTCACTTCTAAACAGCATTTAAACTAACATTTAGCAATAAACATAAACTAAATCATCCCATAATCACATAATCACACCCCAATAATTGGGGTTTTAGCTAGACATTATAAACAGATAAAAATCGTTACCAAATTGAGTTTTCATCAACTGGGTAATATTGATTTAGTCTTTACAATGTTCTAATTCGAAGAATATCAAAGACCCACTTCCAATTTCTCAAAAGTGAAAAACTTCAATTCTTCAAAGCTAAAGAACACTAGAGAAAACTTGTCTCACAATTCAAAACTTAATAAAAATATATTCTAAAGAGTAATTGATACTAAACTAAATGTTCAAAAACGTATTTATAATCGCCAAAAATGTTCTAAGAAGAGTCACTCGGTGAAGTAAGTTGGGATCGCCGAACCACTCAATGATCTACCCTTTGGTCTTTTTCATCGCCCTTTTGTCTTGGCCTTCAGCATCCTTAAGGCTGTAACTTTGAGAGATCCAACACTGCATCGCGGAACCTCTTGGCGATCCGTTGACTGCTCCTTTCTCTCGCCAACTTGGTTCTTTTCATCAGGGCTTGGCACACTAGAACTTTAGGCGGTCAAGGGGCTATTCGGCGATTCGGCAATAGAACTTGGCGATCACCAAGCTTGCATTTATTCATTATCTCAGCTCACTTCGTTCCTTTTTTTAAATTAGTGCACTTGCTTTGTTCCTAAATCTATATACCTGGAAATCAAGGGTTTTACATCAATTATTGGCACAAAATAGGCATTTAAAGATGCTAAATCTATATAAATAAAGCCTTAAATGAGTCCAAATCTCAAACTCATCAGTTGAAAATTGGGAGGAATGTCATTTCATGGTCAAGGAAGGTATTGTGTTGAGACATAAAATTTCAGGAGAAGGCATACAAGTTGATCAAGCTAAAGTTGAAGTTATTGCCAAATTGGCTCCTCCTATCTTGGTTAAAGGTGTTAAGAAGTTTCTTGGGCCATGCGGGTTATTATCGACGGTTCATAAAAGATTTCTCTAAGGTGGATCACCCTCTTTGCAATCTACTTGAAAAATAAAGTGTCTTCGAGTTTGATGAATCTTGTGTCAATGCATTTTTGTGCTTAAAAGAGAATCTCGTTTTGGCTCCTATCATTGGTGCTCTGGATTGGACTGTTCCATTTGAGCTGATATGCGATGCAAGCGGTGTGGCTTTGGGGGTTGTGTTTGGCCAACGAAAGGGAAATTTGTTTCATCCGATGTATTATGCAAGAAAGACAGTGAATGTAGCTCAAAGGGATTACACAATTACTAAGCAAGTGTTGTTAGCTGTGGTGTACGCTTTTGAAAAGTTTAGAGCTTACCTTTTGGGGACACTGGTGGTACATACCAACCATTGTGTGATCTGTTACTTGATGGCTAAGAAGGATGCTAAGCCAAGGTTGATTCGATGGGTGTTATTGTTGAAAGAGTTTGACTTTGAGGTCTTAAACGTCAACGTATGACTCCCAAAGGACCAACCAAAAGTTGTCAAAAACTTAGGACTTACAGATGGGACCTACGCCCCGTAGGTCCATCCACACCTGTGGGGGAGGTCTGTAGGTCAAGGCCCCAAGATGTTGAGTTGCAAACCCCACCCACGGACCTGCAGGATGGGGCATGAGTTCACCCACGGTCCATGGGACAAGGGGCGTGGATCACACCTGGGAATCTCCTTAGGCTCGGCCAATTATGGGCCAAAGTGGTAAATTCCTAGGGTGGTTAGTTAAGTTAGGGGTCGGTTTATTTTGATTATTTAGAGTTATTTAAGGATTTTTACACTATTAACTACCCTTTTACGATTCATTATTCCAAAAACCCAAAATACAAACTACCTTCTCTCCAAATATTTCTCTCTCTAGAAACCTCCATTAGAGAAGAAGAACTCAAGGTTTGGAGCTCAAGATTTCATATTTTCTCTTCAATTTCGTGGAGAATCTTCAATAAAGGTATGGTAGTTTTCATCTATTGGTAGCTTTCACCCATAGAGTCCCTTCAAAACATGATTTCAAAGCTTCCAAATTCCGCCAAAAGTTAGGGATTCAATCTAAGTCATTGGTTCAATTTCAAAACATTTTCAAAGGTTGATTTATGATGAATTATCATTGAATTGAGGAATTAATGTTGTTTTATGATGAAATTCCCCCATTAACCCACGTTTCCCCCAAAACACTAAATTGTGAATTTATAATGTGGGTTGATTGATTACATAAGCATGTTAAGTAATTATGTCTATATTGATTGATTTATTGAATCATGATATTCCCCTTATCTAATGTATAATTTTAGATGTTTGGTTGAGATTGATTCATAGCCTTGGAGAGCAAATTATGAAGGATTGATGTATAATCATGATGCTATGTATATGCTTTGTGATTTCAATGAAAGTAATGTGATCATGTCTAGAATTCAATTGTGTTATTATTGAAAGGTTATTCTCAATTATACACTTATGAATGATGATGCTATATGTGAAAGGTTTCTTCAATGTAATGCTACATGAATTGGTAGGCTTAGGCATCCTCTTCTTGTGTAACTAATGTATCTTGACTTAATGAACAATGAATCAGTAGACCTAATGGTTGTAGCCCTTTCATAATTGATTAATGAAGTATTATAGTCTTTGTCTTGAATCGGTAGACCTAATGGTGGTAGCCCTTGCATGATTGATGAGTCAAAAATTTATTTTAATTTTCACAATAGAATAGTACTTTCTGGGATATTTTCTCTCATGTTTGGAGAGAGTTTTTCAGAGACTTGAAGAAAGAAGGATTTCATCTTCCCCAAGTTGGAAGTGGGTCTTCTCCATTCTTCTTCCTTTTCTTATATCAAGGTTTAATTCCTTATACCCATTTGATTTTAGTGTCATTTTCGGTGTATTTTGTTATTTCTTGATGTGTGGCTAAAAAACCCATTCTTGGGGTGTGATTTTGCAAATATGTGTTGATATTTTTTTGGGGTCTTTCTTGCTAATAGTTTAGATGTATTTTAATGGTGATTTCACCTAGTGGTTGTGGTTTAATTTAATGGGTTTGTAGTTGCAAATACAAAACCACCCATGTGTTTTCGGCTTGCCCGAGAGGGAGGCCGCGAAACTAAGACCGCTAGATTGATGGCCTAAGGAGTGGGTCGACATGAGGTTCAGCCCGAGAGGGTGAGCCCTAGTCCCATATCCTACCACTCAACTCGAGAGAGTGAGTGGGGTAAGGCATAGGCTGGCCTTCATGCGAAAAATGGGTGTCCGAGAGGAACACATTAGAAATGGGGTAAGTTGCCCGAGAGGAAACTTATTTCCATCTAAAGCTTAGCCTAGTCCCTATTATCTTGAAAATTTCCTGTTAAAAGCTTGTACCCAATGATTTATCTCAACTTGTATTGCGGTCACACCCCAAGAACTTGTCCCCATACTTGATTTTCTTGTTATTTTTGTTGTTTTTACTACTTGTGACAAAACCCCCATTTAATATTTCACACCTTTGTGTCACCTTTTTTAATTTACAATGTTTTTAATTGTTAATGTCTTTAGCTACGAATAGTTAGAACTTAGTTTTATTTTTCTACTAATTCTCAAAATCACTTCCTTAGGACACGACCCCAACCCTTGGTTGGGTTACTATATTATCAACGATTGTAGACACTCATACCGTAGGTTAGTGTCGTTGGTCACGATAAGCATCAATGATGAGTCTATGAACGACTATAATGATGTACCTTGGATCGGTAGGCTATTGGCACTCTTCCATGAATGATAATGATGAACCTTGAATTAGTAGGCCTATGACACCCTTTCATGAGGATTCAATGAGCTATCCTAAAAATGTACCTTGAATCGGCAGGCTCCTGGCACCCTTTCATGTGTGTAATAATGTACCTTGGGTCGGTAGGCCAATGGCATCCCTCTCATGTGTAATAATGTTAAAGTAATGAACTACTTTATGGGAATGTAAGCTTAGCACCGAGTGGATATGGTAAGATGAAAGCTCTCCCCATGTTAGGCTGTGTTTCAATGAACAACTTTCTTATCCCATAACTATGTGCCCATATAGGTTATTAGCTAGTGGATCGACCTAAGCTAAAATATTATCAGTCCTACCTTAGGCAAGTAGATCAACCCTTTACGGTGTGGGATAGACACTGCATTCCATGGTTTTATCACATGGTCTATGTCGGTTAATGCATATTCCCATCATGTTAGATACATGTTATGGTTACTCAAGAGGTTCTATGAAGTGTGGGTGGTAGTATGGGATGCCATTCATGCATTGCATGAGTAGGCTTTGAGAGGCCTATGGTGTGTTTCTCTAATGTGCTAATGTCAAATGAAATGAATGTGCTCATATGAAGTTAATGACAATGTTGACTTAAAGTCTTAATGTAATGATGAATGCTTAACTTGGAAATGTTAATATGAGTTGCTTTCTTTGTCATGCCTTATTGAATGTGATTGTTCCTTGTCTATGATTATTGACTAAAGAGGAGAATGAAGAATGGTAAGTATGTTATGGTGGCCTCAAAGTGGTACTTATTATGAATGGTATTATGGGATGTCATTCATACATTGTACAAGTATTAGACGGTGTGGTGGACAAATACCCCACTGTTTGGTAGACCTTGAGGTTCCATAAAATCGAGTAGTTCACTAGACCCCAAAATCCATATGTGCCTCCATGGGTTCGGAAATTCTTTGAGGGATATGAAAAGTTGGTCCCCAAGGGGAAGGCAGGGTCGATGGAACCAATTGATTTTGGCGAGGTGTGCAGAAAGAAGGTCAAGTGCAACGAGAGAGACATAAATGATAAGTTTAGCTGCATGACTCAAACTCGACACTCTTTGGCTGACATGGTAGAAATAATGTCTCTTGAGGATTTGAAGGGGTGGCTTGCCCCATTGTTGTGTGATGTCACACCCTCATGGATCGAAGCATGGGAAGTTATTGAGAATAAGGACATGAACATCGCGGCACGGTACTGGTTCGTATTTATTAGCAGAACTTTGATGCCATCCCAGAATGATTCCATCATCCGGCATCCGAAAGCTGCCATTCTAGGATGTATCATCAGTCGGGAGCAGTTAAATATTGGGTCCATAATTGCACAGGAGATGGCTATGAGGGCCAAACAAAATTTAACCTCATTGCCATTTACAGTCTTCATTAGTGATTTGTGTAACCGAGCCAGTGTACCCTTTGTGGTGAAGACGGATGTTGAGGTGTTTCCTACCTCATCTCGTGACATTCATCAAATTTAAGCAAAGTACTAAGGATGAGGCTGAAAGGAGGAACAAAGCTTCGGTTAACACCTCTCCGATTGTTGATTTGGATTTTATTGGGGTCGTCCCTACACCTTCTACTCTGACCGATGGGCCATCAGTTATACCAGCCTCCTCATAATCTACTGCTCCTACCCCTGCTCATGTCTCCCATCCCCCATTGACCCAGGCCATTATCTACAAAATAGGAAACCTTGCCTATTAGGCGGATGTGCAGGCTTCTAGGATTGAGGTCGTTGTTCCATCTATGATTCATTGAGTGATAGTTGCAGCACTAAGTTCCATTTGGGAGGAGTTGAGGGAGCATCAAGAGTTTATCATGGCCTACGGTGTAGCATTTGATGCCCTTACTTCTCTGGTTGAGGCATGTGAGATGACAGACCACAGCTTTGTAGACTTGACAACCCTAAAGGCTGATATTACTTGTTTGCGTCGAGATGTAGATGAGCTAAAATCCATTAACATGTCAATATTATGGGGAGGTGTAGATATCCCCAAGGACCCAGTTCTGAGATGCCTATAGTTCCAGTTGTGTCTGAGATCCCTCTAGCTTCTATGACTAGAGGTGCTACTGCATTTGATAAGGATGGGGAGTTCGACACACCCGAGGCTGATGATGAGGAGTTAGAGGCTTGTGAGGATACAGTGTATGAGGATTTAGAAGACTTGGAGGCTGATTTTCTACAGGTATCTATGGAAGCTTTAGTTCATGACACGTTAATAATTGGTTCTAGTGAGTCTAAGCCCACGGAGGAGATCATATGCAGCCGTCCAGAGTTGGAGATGAGTAGGGCGCTAATGCTAAGGTTGAGGCCACTCTAGAGACCCAAAGCTCACCTCAGGCTTAGCCAGACAGGGGGATCTTTACTCTCCTTCCATTTCATTTGTTGTTGATACTTTTTGTTTTTTTTTTATTAAAGACACTACTTAGTTTTTTTGGTGGGGCGAAGGTATCTAGCTACCAACCCTTTTGGTTGTAGTTATTTTATCTCATTGATTTCTTTCTTTCAATTGCTTGAGTGTGAATGTTGGTATTGTTAGCTTGTACATTTCAGTGTCGATTGTGATCAATATTAATGACTTGAATAGTTTTCTTTATGAACGATATGTATGTGTTAGTCCAATGAGGCAATTTGAGTTACATAAGTCTTGTGTGAACTCTTAGCATCTCATTGTGACTAGTCGAATGTTAAGGTGAGTCTTTCAATGAACGTTGCACGCAGGTTTAATTTGTAGAGTCATGATCGATGATTGTGTTGAATACCATGTGTGGTGAGGTTTACTTGAAATTTGTGCATGTGATACCTAGAATTTGCATCGTTGGTTTGATTGGCTAGCCTTGATGAATGAAGGAAATGATCTTAAACATGAATTTTGGAGAGTGAACCAAATTGATAGACCTCTTTGTGACCATCTTGTGAGTGTGTGAACCTTGCTTGTAACCATTTGAGCAGAACCTTTTCTTTAGATGAAATATGAACGCAAATGTTAAACCGGTTGTTGAAATGGTCATGTCCTTCCCAACTATAACTTTCATGAAGCACTGTTTTGTTCGAATAGCCCTAAGTTAGGGGTGTGGTAAGAATGAGAAAAGAAACAAAGCTAGAAGTTCGTTAAATTGATCCTTGGGAACATATGGTGAAGAAAAAGATGGAACCCCTCCATATATAAAAAAAAAAGAGAAAAGAATTGAAAAATAATAATTTTGTATATCTGTGCATTGTTGAGGAAGTAAAAGGGGAGTTTGATGAGCTATACCAAAATGTTTTTGTGCTATGAAAAGGCCAAGGATGAGTTGTGAATATGGAAATGAATAAAAGAAAAGGAAAATAAGTGAAATATGAGCCATGCTTCACGAAGGTAGAGTCACTAAGATGAAATGATAATACCCTTACCCTCAGCCCAATTACATGCCTTAAAATACCTTTTTGATCTTTCATAGGCTCAGTGATGTGTTGGTTGGAAAATATGGGCAGGCCTATGGGTAAAAGCATGCTTGTTTTTTCTCATTGCGAGTGTGGGAGTTGATTTCGATTGCTAAATTGTAATCCTTGATTGGCTTTGTAATAGCATGGAATCATTCTTAATGTGAGGGCTTTATAATACTATTGTTGGGTATGAATTTGCATTTGAAGTGAGCATTTGTGATCATGAAATCTAATTGATGATGGCGAGCCATAGATGGAAACTTTGAGTGCACAATTGAACATTGCATGTTTGAATTCAACTTTGTGTGCACTTTTATGTTGAGTCTCAGGGACCACTACCTGTAGACTGATTGAACTTATGTTTTACTTTAGGACAAGAAAAAGTTTTAGGTGTGGGTGTTGATGAGTAGGGAATTTTGACTCATTTTGGGCTTTTTATGTAATAAATTAGTGTCCTCAATGTTTGTTTTGTGTCCTTAAATAATGTTAAAGTGTTTATTTGTAGAAAAGAAGGTTTAAGAACAAGGAAAGGATAATACGATGCAAAAAGGAGCGAAAAAGTAGGAAAAGCTGAAGAATAGGATAATTGGAGCTTGCAAAAGGCACTCGACAACTTGTCGAGTGGGCTCCCAGCTATTCAAATAATCCATGGAGTTAGCTCATGAACTAGAGAAACTCAGAGGTTGAGAAACCATTTTGGCGAAACGTCGAATGAAACGACGAGCTTGACCCAACTCCTCTAACCTTACAGAACAAATAGGTGTAGAAGTCAAGCCAAAAGGATTGAGAAGGTGCTAGTCGACGGATCGTCGAGTCATTCAGCGATCCCGACTAACTTCGCCAAAGTGGACCGTGTACTGAAATTTTGGGAAGTTTTTGGAAGCGTATAAATTGAAGTTTGAAGAGAGACAAAAGTGTCTTACAATGTTTTTAGAGATTTTTTAACTTACTTTGACATTATTGAATACTCTTGGAGAGGTTTTTGAGCTTAGATTATTGAGGCTTTAAGGTTCAACTCGTAATTTTGGCATTTGAGCATTGGGGATTTCGTCTTTCGAATGGAACGTCTTTTTGGTAATGATTTCTTACTTTTTTCTATGTTAGGATAAACCCCATTTCCTTAGGGGTGTGACTATGTGATTGAATACATAAATTAGCTTATGGGTATTGTTAATTGTTATATTTAATGTTGTTTTGAAATGGGTTCTATCATTTATTCATATTTTAATCTATGAACTGAAGTTGCGAATCTAGTTCTAGTCTTAGCTCTTGATGTTTGCTTGAGAGAGTTGCGTAGATTAGAATAAATAATTGATAATTATTTTGGCTTATGTCTTTACAATCCAGCTTGAGAAAGTGGGTTAAGTTAAGGAATTAGGTTGTTTTGTATTGCTAAGCTTGTTTAGGTTCGAAGGACTCATTCGACGCATGATAGCTGATTGAAAGATAGTTGTTATATTCATATATAACCCATCCTACCCATTGGGATTCAACAACTTAAAGCAGCTGATAATTACCCATTAAGCGAAGTTAGTTTTCAATTACTCACACACTCCTTAGGCCCTTTTTATACTTGTTCAAACTCCATACTATTGGTTTATGTTAACAATTGGTTACCAAACTCTCTTGATATTGAAAATTAAAACCTATTTGATTTACATTATGTTACGTGTTATTTACTTCTGTTCTACAAGAAATTAGAATACTTCAATACTTCGTACTTGAATTTTTTACCGTATCTCTCCTTGTGGGATCGACCCCTACTCTTCGTTAGGTTTATTCTTGTTAGCGACTGCCTACACTTTAAATCATAAGAGGTGTAGTTGAGCATTATCAAGTACTTCGATATCAAGGTCTTTTATGTGTTCCAAATTTAGATGACTTGACAGGGAAAATCGTGTTAGAAGCTTATAGTTCCTGATATTCCATTCACTTGGGAGCCACCAAAATGTACCATGACTTGCGGGAGGTCTATTAGTGGAATAGGATGAAGAAGGATATTGCGGAATTTGTGGCTAAGTTGCCTAATTGTCAACAAGTGAAGGTTGAGCATTATAAGCCAGGAGGTTTGTCCCAAGATATTTGTATTCCTCCTTGGAAGTGGGAAGATCTGAATATGGACTTCATTGTTGGTTTACCCCGCACCTGGTAACAACATGACTTAATTTGGGTTATAGTAGATTGAATGACAAAATCGGCTTATTTCATCTCCGTCAAGGATTCTTATTCGGCAGAGGAATAAGTTGTTACCCAATTCACTTCTAAGTTTTCGAAATCATTCCAAAAGGGCTTGGTCCTCGTGTTAAGATTAGTACGGCCTTTCATCTGCAAATTGAAGCGCAAGTGGAGCATACTATCCAAACTTTGGAAGATATGTTGAGAGCTTGCATAATTGACTTCAAGGGTAATTGGGATGATAATTTGCCTTTGATTGATATTGCGTATACTAATAGCTATCACTCAAGCATTGGTATGGCTCCATTTGAGACTCTATATGGTAGAAGGTTTAGATCTCCTATAGGTTGGTTTGAAGTGGGTGAAGTTGTGTTGATAGGTCCCGAGTTGGTACATGAGGCTATGGAGAAAGTTTGGCTTATTAGAGAAAGGTTGAAAACGGCTCAAAGTAGACAAAAGTCCTATGTCGATGTTAGAAGAAGAGTTCTTGAGTTTGATGTGAATGATTGGGTCTACTCAAAAATTTCTCCCATGAAGGGTGTAATGATATTTGGTAAAAAGGGAAGCTTAGTCCCCGTTATGTCGGCCCATATCAGATTTTGAGGTGGATTAGTAAAGTTGTTTATGAACTTGAATTGCCTAATGACTTGGCATCGGTGCGTCTAGTTTTCCATGTCTCCTTGTCGAAGAAGTGTGTTGGTGGTCCGACATCTATACTACCATTGGATAGTATTGGCATAAAAGATATCATTTCTTATAAAGATGTTTCAGTTGAGATCTTGGACCGGCGGGTTTGTAAACTGAGAAATAAAGAAATTGCTTACGTAAAGGTTCTTTGGAGGAATCCGTTAGTTGAGGGTGCTACTTGGGAGGCCGATGACAATATGATATGCTATTATCCTCATCTCTTCCCCTTCTTCCCTACTCTAACTTGAGGTATCAAGTTCCTCATTGTTTACTCTTTTGGTTTCACGTGTCTATGATATTCCCACGATTCCACATTTATGCATGTTCATGAAAAACTTGACTTTTTGAGAAAATGAGTTAGCTTGATTGATTTCTTCATGTTTATGTGCATTTGAGTACAAGTTGCATATAAACCTTATGAAATGATATTATAAACATGTTTTAGTTTGGAGTTGAAGTTTCCTCCTTGGATATATTTATTTGTATTATTTGTATTCATGTTGTGCTGCTAGGTCTAGTTCCTAACCTCTTGTTGATGTTTTGAAACTCATTAGAGGACGAATGTTCCCAAGGGGCAGATATTCTTATACCTCCGATTAGAGAAATGCTAGAAAGGGGTTAAACGGAAAAGTCAAGAACCCAAAAGTTGACCATGGAACCCTCCACGGAGCCCTACACAGGCCGTGTACGGGACCACAGTCCGTTAAGGGCCTCGTGAATATTTCTAGAACCTGCCTCAGGCAGGGGTCACCTTGACAGTGCCCCAGACGACCCGTGGTGGTCTTGATGGCCTGTCAAATGGGCCGTACAAGTCACCTAGTTTGTAGTGTCTTATACAAGGTCACTATAAAGGACCACAGATGTCTAAACGGTCCGTGAACCTTCACACAGACCGTGAAGTCATCCGTCAAGGAGACTTGTAAGACATGGAGTTTAGGGTCAATTTCAAATGATCATATCTTTCAGCACAAAATGAATTAGGTGTTCCAGAACCTGTCATATTAAAGATCTTTGAGTTCTCTTTCCAATGCCATTGAGTTTTCCTAATTCTAAGCTCAGAGTAAAATGTTATGCCTGAAATAGTGAAGCGATATTAGGCAGAGCATCTTCACAACCTGCTAGACGGGCCGTGGTGCTCTAGACGGCCCGTGAAGAGCCCTTCTAAAGAGGCATTCTGCAGTTTTAAGTCAGGGTGATTTCACTCTTTTCCCAATTGTTTTAACTCAATACTATGTCGTTTTACATTCTACCATGCGCCCTATATAAACACTTTTACCCCTAAAATCACCCAATTCAATTCATTCTCTTAAATTTCCAAAAGTTAATCAAGTTCATCCTCCACAGATAATTGTCTCTCTAAGGAAGAAGAATAATTCAAGTTATGGTTTCAAAAGCAAGTCTCCAAATTCAATATTTTCTTGAGGGATTTGAACTCCAAGGTATGATAGTCTTCACCTATGGAGCTCTTTCCTCCATAAGGTTCCTAAATTCTCCAATTTTGGAAAGGTAGATTCTCCAATCAAACTAGGATTTTATTTGATTGTCATGGGCTCCCTTCAATGTTGAAACAATTTATTGTTTTATGTCTTATTATACATGAATTGAGGAAATTACATGATTTAAGTTGAATCCCCCATAAACCCATGCATAACCCATGTTTTCTAGACTATGATCATATGATGTGGGTTTTGAACTATGAAAGATGAGTTTATGAAGATATGCATGTTCTTTATGAAATTGATGAAAATGATTTAAGGTTGCTTTGAGAGTGAAGCATAAATTTTGTTGTTGTTGTTGTTGTTATGAAAAGATTTCTCACATAGTACTCAATAAATGAATGTGAAAGGGTTTTGTCACATAAAGGATTCTTAGAGTTGAAAGGTTTTCTCAACTAAACTTTGAATGAATAACTAGGAGCTATTCTAATGAACTTTAGCTTGGTTTGCTACTTGATGTGCCCTTCGGTGGATGATAAGATAAGAGAGGATTACCCATGTCCCTGAAAGATATGATGAATATGATTGATGACTGTTCCATGGGAATTATGCTTAGCACCGAGTAGACAATTGGTGATTACCCATGTCCCATAACTATGTGCCACCATAGGTCATCTTAGATAGACATTAGCTTGTGGATCCACTTAAGCCAGAAGTTATGGTTCTTACCTTGGCAAGTAAGGACATCCATTTTCGGTGTGGGATAGACACCATATTCCATGTTATGATCATATGGTCTCTTTGTCGGTTTAGGATACTTCCCACAATAATGATGAACTAATGTTACTTCTAGAAGTATCTCACATGTCTTCAAAGATAATTTTTATTTGCATTGACCATGATCATGATTATGCTTCTAATATCTTATCATATGTTTTAATTTGGTCTTTGCATATCACGAAAAGTCCTTTTAGCATGGTTTGATAACTTTTATGCATTGCTATCATACTTGGTACATTGTTTGTACTAACGCATACTCTTACCTACATTCATTCAAATGTAGGGTCCAATACTCCAATTTTCCATCCTCGCAGCTAGTGATCACTTTAGTAGTTTTGAGAAGTGGTGAGTTCTCAAGTTTCGAGGATCGAACCTTTTATTGCTTATCGTCTTTACTTTTCAGATATTGTATGTGATGCATGGGTTACGTCCCAATCACTCTTGATGTAATAGATGGATTTTAGACTCTTTAAACTTCTGCTTCTTTTTTGACAAACTCTTTATGATATAAATTGTCTTTTAAACTCTATTATATTGTATGAACTATTTAAATGACTTGTGTAGGCCCTTTCGAGGTCCTATACGCCATGTCATGTCTAGGGTCTACTTTGAGTTGTGATAAAAATATAAAAGATGTATTAAATTTAGTGTTTCTAGTTGGGGATATTATTGTAATTTAATATTGAAATTAAGAGGTGTTCAAATTTACTTAACTCCGAACTCACTCAACGACTGCATATCACACTTGAGTTGTTTAGGAAAAGAAAAATAGAAAACTTAGAAAATTTGTAGTTTAAAAATGTGAGGAAATCCACCTGTTTATAGCCAACAAAAAGTAGTATATGAAAAGATGTTTATTGTGCCATATAAAAAATTCACAATCTTTCATAAGAGTCATAAACTTTCAAAAAGGTCACAACTCCTTCGAAAAGTCACACCTCTTTAAAAAAGTAACAACCCTTCGAAAAAGTCACAATCTTTCAATTTAAAAACTGTCAGATTTTAATATAAATAAATAAATATAATATAAAATATAGAAGCTATACTGAATTGAGTATTTTAAGAAGAAGAAGAAGAGTATAAAAGTTTAAAAATCATAGTTTAAAAATGTGAGGTAACACCACTATTTATGCCAACAAATGGTAATATTAAAATGTATTTATTGTGCCTTATCAGAAAAATCATAATCCTTCAAAAAAGTCACTACTCTTCATAAATTTCACAACTCATCAGAAAAATCACAACTTGTAGTGACCTTTATGTCATTTATGTGTTTATGTCTCCTAATCGTCACTTAGAACTTTCTTGTAGCGACCTTCAGCCATTTATGACTTGTTGGGACTGACAGTTCTATCACCAGGTCGTTCGTTTCATTTTTGTGCAAGTTTTCATATTTTGGAGCCTTTGAAACTTGAATGGTTGACTTTAGCCAAAGGTTCATGAAGACGGCTTCAGAATGCAACTGCGACGATTTCATCAGCCGTGGAAGGGCCAATTTTTTCTAGGGCATGGTTTGTTCGGACCTTGAGACTTCTAGTGTGAGTTTGTGCCATTAGGAGTTTTTAACTTTGAAGCTTAAGCCAAAGGTTGATTTTGGTCAACATTCTTGCTAAACATGCTCGAATGAGAATTCTGTCAGCGTGGTTGGCTCCAGAATGTCGAGTTTTGTCCTAAACGACCTTTCGTACTATTCCTAGGTTTTCAATTTCATTTAGAGCCTTCTTGTGGTTTTTAGCTTAAAGTGAAACTTGGGTGTGGGACCCACTTTACATCTAAACAACCTCAGACGGATGTTTTAATTATTTATTTGAGTCTGGAATGCTGAATTTGATGGGGTAACATATTTCATTTGTGTGCATGGGGATCCGAACGAATCCCAAACACCCCGTTCAAGAATTTAGAGTTTGAGGAAACCAGCTGAAGTGTTGATATCTGGTGCAAGCTTTTAGCCACTAGATATCTGAGTTGTAGCAATCAAAAGTTTGTTTTTAGCTCCGACCTTGTGATTTGGAGCGCGCACAATCGGCCTATAGGTAGGCTAAGATTTTCTTTCTAATTAGATTGAGCATGAATGTGTGAATTCATAATGTGTAAATTAGGGGTGGGTACCTAGTTATTCCTTATTTTCTTGCTAGAATTCATGACTTAGGATTGATTACTCCTAATTCGAAGATAGTACCATGATTATTTGGGGTTGTACATGTGTTGTTTCATACTATGTGATTTACTTGTTTTACTATGTGATTTTTGGAGCATGTTTTGGCCTTAGTCTAGGATAGACGAGTATTGCCTTAGACTCATGCACCTTGTTACCTTGGTATGTCTCCAACGTCGTTCGGATTGACTAGGTCCTTGTAGACTGGAATAGAAGAGTTTAGTCTAATAGAATGATCCTTAGTTTAGGCGTTTGCACAACTTGTTGGCCATTTCTGTCTCCTCTCCCTATTTTGGCAACTTCGATGCATTACCAGAGATTGTGTACTTTCTCGGGATTGGAGAGCTTCCAGCTTGGAGCCTTTTATGGTATCGTTGAGGGTGGACGTCGAGACACGGTGGCTTGGAGCCTACTTGAGATCCTCATAAAATTGATATGCCCCTTGGAACTATTGCTAGCTGGTAGATTGACACCGCATGGAGTGGTTGGCAAGGTTGCCGTGTAACACGTCGAAAATTTAGTATTCTAAGCATAAGGCTAAGTGTCAAGGCAAGAGCCAAAGGTTTGAGCTTAAGCAACCTTCACGTGGACTCACATGGGTCGTAAAGGGAACCACGAGTCCTGGTGCTGTCCATGGGTGCTCGCAGTGGGTAGCCAAGCAATGTACACCTCCCACGACCAACATGACGCCTCGTGGTGGGGACCATGGGTCATGGTGGCACTCGTGGAGGGAAAAACAGTAGCTAGTCAAGGCTGCCCAAGATGGAGACTCTCCCATGAGCCACTTGTCATCAAGAGTTGGTTTTTGAGGGTTAAGTGGTGGCATGCTAGGCCACTGGTCAAGGGACACGGGCACCACTACGGGTCGTGTGATCCTTGACGGCTCGTGAAGCCAATCGTGAGGTGGGTTCGGTAGAATTTAGTTCAGGAGTTTTTGGGTCTTTTCCAATTTTAATTAAATCAAAACTATGTCATTTTACCCAAGCCTATGACCCCTATATAAGTGATTTTAACCCCAAAACACACCCATAAAAGTTATTATTTCAAAAATCCAAATGAAATCCCAATTTTTTCCTCTCAAATATTTCTCTCTCTAGAACTTGAAGAAGAAGAAAAAGCTCAAGCTAGGATCAAGGTCAAGCCTCCATTCCTCAAGCATTTGTGGGCTTTGTTAACAAGGTATGATAGCTATTCATCCATGGAGCCCCTAAGATTCCCCAATTGAAATGTAGAAATTCCCCAATTTGAGTTACAGTTTCTTCTAATATTGTGGGTCTTGATGAATGTTGATCCAAATGATTGGGTTATGATTGTTTTTGAATGAATTGATAGGAATACATGTTTTAGGATGAATTTCCATGTACCCATGCCTAACCTATTTCTACAAAGATGAATTGATGTAAATGGGTTTTATGCCATGAAAGGAGAATTTGTGGGTTTAGATGTATTCTCATAGGATTGATGAGATACATTAGAAGAGTTTGAGATTGAAGTCTATATGATGAGTAATGATTAGAATTGCTTTAGATTGAAGTATATTTTGATTATTATGATATTAATTACTTTGAGAAGTGAAGCATATATGATGATTATGAGATGTAGGGCTTTGAGAGTAAAGCTTCTATTATTAATTGGTGATTTAGATAGAATTGTTGTGGAAGGGATTTACCCACATGATTTCCTTTATGAATGTAGGAATGCATGAATGTGAAAGGTTTTTTCACATAGAATGATTCTAGGTTGAAAGGCTTGCTCAGCTAAACTGAATCAAAGAATTTATGAACTATGATAATAAGACCTAGCTTGGATTAGCATAATGAGGTGCTTCTCCATGGATATCTTGGATTAGCATGATAAGGTGCTTCTCTATGGATAGCTTGGACTAGCATAATGAGGTGTTTTTCCATGGATAGCTTAGATTGGCATGATGAGGTGTTTTTCCATGGTAGCTTAGATTGGTGATATGATACCCTTCCATGGTAGCTTAGATTGGTGATATGATACCCTTCCATGGTAGCTTAGATTAGTGATATGATACCCTTCCATGGTAGCTTGGATGGGTAAGTAGTACTCTTCCGTGGTAGCTTGGATGGGTAAGTAGTACTCTTCCATGGTAGCTTGGAGTGGTAAGTAGTACTCTTTCATGGTAGCTTGGATTGGTAAGTAGTACCCTTCAATGGTAGCTTGGATTGGTAAATAGTATTCTTCCATGGTAGCTTGGATTGGTAAGTAGTACCCTTCCATGGTAGATTGGAATGGTAAGTAGTACCCTTCCATGGATAGCTTGGATTGGCATGATGATGTGTTCTTCCATGGATAAAGACTTAGCTTGGATTGGCAAGATGACGTGCCTTCCATGGATAATAAGAACAACTAAGAATTGACAATTCCTCACATCAAATTTATCATAGTTATGATGAAACAAGATTACTTCAAGAAAGTATCGTAAGTATGTCTTAAGATGAGATTTACTTGTGTTGATCATGATTTATGACTTATGCTGTCTAACTCTTATACATGTGTTGATGTTTATGCAAGCTATCATATTTAGTACATGTTTGTACTAACATATACTCTTGCCTACATTTCTTATCCAAATGTAGGGTCCGACAATATCGACTCTCATCCCCGTGGCTAGGATCATAGTAGAGGCAAGACTTGAAGATTGGTGAGTCCTCATAGCATTCGAGGATTTGGCCACCATTTCTCTTATGTCCTTTCATTATATGGTTTGAACATTATTGTATGGGATGTGTCCCAAATATTCTATTGTTTTAGATGGTTTGAGACAAAGTGTACTAGACTTCCGCTTCATTTTATAAAGACTTTGATTGTGTTGAAGTGTTTTTAAAAAATATTGTCTTTTCTATTATCTTATGTGATGGATGCTAAGTGGCTTATATGAGGCCTCTCGGGGTCTTGTACATCTTGTTACATCTAAGGGGTACTCCTGGGTCGTGATAGGCCGAGATAACTGAGATCCTCTATGGAGTTGACACACCCCGAGGTACTCTTGCAAGATGGGCGGTTGACACCCCTGGGAGAGGATTGTATGGCTGGGTTGTCTGGGTTGATAGTCACTCTTGCTAGTTGGGCTAGGAGTTGACTAGTTGAATTGATGTCACTCTTCCCAGCTGGGACGGAAGTTGACTGGTTCTTGGATTCAGATATGGATAACTTTTTTGTCATGTAGACTTAGCTATTATGTGTCCATGTCGGTCTTATGGGGTTCGTTCGGGTTTAATTTAAACCTACACACGAGTGTGCCTTCTAGGCTAATGGGGTCCAGTTAGGTTAAGTTTAATTGTACTTAGATTTATTTCCAGTATGCTCGTGTGCCTTCTTTTCATATCCACGTTGGCCTCTATTGGTGTCTAGATTCTATCTTATCAAATTGTCTTTACCTTTCTTGCTCGATCGGCCTATAATGCCTACTGAGTACCTTGTTTTGGTACTTATGCTACACTATGCATATTTATGTGATACAGGTCCTCGTACCAGCTACCAAGGAGGATCGTTCGTGCCATCTTTTGTAGCTTGTTGATATCAGAGACAAGGGTGAGCACTTGGCATTCAGGATCGGTCTATCTTCTTTGTACTTGTGTTAGCTTTTCTTTTGCCTTTGAGACGTCTTGTAGTGGTCCACTTTTGGGACTTATATTTAACTCGTTAGATAGCTCAGGTTCTGAAAGGGTTCCTCTGTATATAATTTTTGGTTTGCTTTCCATTTTTTTCTTTACTTATTGTTAGTATTATTTTCTGTTTAGTTCTACCCTTGTACTCACTACATCTTGTTCTGGGTATAGGTCGGCTTACCTACTGGTGGATATTAATAGGTGTCATCATGACTCTTGAAGTCGGGTCGTGACAAGTTGGTATCAGAGCCGCAGGTTCACCGGTCTCACTTGTACAGAATTAATACCTAGTAGAATCTTACGGATCAATGAACAGACGTATGTGTCCTATCTTTGGGAGACTACAGGGTGTCTTTAGGAATTCCTATATTTTGTATCGCTTTCTTGTAGCTTATGTTTTATTTGTTTCTAGACATCTGACTTGCTTCACCCTTTTCACAAGATGGCTCATACGCGCCGCAAGGCTGATCAGGGTAGGGATCGATCTCCCTTTTCAGGTAGAGGTGTAACACCACCCCCAGTTAGAGAGAAGGGTTCGGAGCCAGTAACAAATTCTCCAGCAGCCCTAGTTCTAGAGCATCCGGTGAGGCTAGGACCAGCTCAACCATCACCCAGACAAGCTATGGCTCCAGAACACCAGGCAGCCATTAATCAACTTTTGATAGTGCTTGAGGGTATGAGCAGGCCCCAACGCCAACACTAGTACCACCAGTGATATTAGCACCTACGCCAGCACTAGATCGACAGGATCAACCTAGAATAGAGGCACCAGGGCCCATTTACCACTTGGGGTTGCCCAACCAATGATTGTGGTCGGAGCTATGTTGTTAAAGAAGCAAGAGATGCTCAGAGTGTTCTTAAGGATTTTACCTCCAAGGTTTTCTAGGGCTATAGGTGAGGATGACCATGAGTTTAAGACTACTTGTCATGAGTGGCTGCATACCTTGGGTCTCATAGAGTCAAGAGGAGCTGACTTCACTGCGTATTAGCTTTATGGGTAATCCAGACACTGGTGGCATACATTTATTGAGACTAGGCCAGTTGGGTCTCCTCCAATCACCTGGACTAAGTTTTCTAAGGCCTTCTTGGCTAGGTTCAGTCCTCGCAGCGTCAGAGATCACCTTAGAGATTAATTCTCTAAATTAGAGCAAGGTTTTATGATAAAGAATCAGTATGAGGTAAGATTTTATGAGCTCTCCCGCCATGATACCATGATTCTACCTACTAAGGAAGAGAGGGCTCGGTGCTTTGTTCGTGGGTTGAGACTGCAGCTGTAGATTGAAAGTGAGTTTATGGTCTCAGAGGTTTCTATTTTCTAGATGTTGTTGATCATGCCCAAACTATTAAGCACCTTTATCATGAAGCCCAAGGGGGCAGCGACAAGAGATCTAGATAAGAGGGTAGATATAGTAGCACCTGTTTCAGGCCCAGAGATTCACATAATAGGGCTCGATGGTGGTTTTAGCAGGGTCAGCCTAGTCGGCATGTTGAGACCTCTTTGTAAAGTTTATAGGGTGATCGGTATAGCTAGAGTGAGGTCAGCTCTATCCAGAGTCATGGGTCCCAGACTAGTACTTTAGGCCATGGTGATCATTCTTCTATGAATATATCATCTTCGGGTTATTTTGACTATGGTGAGTTAGGTATCTAGGCCAAAGATTGCCCTTTGCAAAGATGGATCGCTCTAATTCCACAACCAATTCTACCAGTTAGAGGTCAAGGTCTGGGTCAGGACCATTGCAGTGTATAGTAGGGTATTCAGGGTGGTCCCTCGGGAATCAGGTCAGGTGGTAGGACTGATTTTCAGGGCAGAGGTAGACAGGGCCATTTATATGCAGTTATAGCGAGGGCGGGGCTGACGCATCAAATGATTTGATCACATATACAATTCTTTTATGCCATCATCCCACCTTGGATTTATATAACCCCGGTTCTACAGATTATTTTATGTCTGTGTATTATGCTTCTCATTTGGGAATGAGTTTTGAGCCTATAGCAGCATTGTTGCGTGTGTCGACCCTCGTGGGAGAGTTTTTAGTGGTGAATCAGGTGTTTCGATCATGCTTAGTTACTATCCAGGGGCGTTAAACTCGGGCTAACCTTATATTGTTAAATATGCTTAATTTTGATGTGATTCTGGGCACTGACTAGCCATCCCCCTATCGTGTGATTTTAGGTTGTTTCTTTAAGACTATTACCTTAGCCATGCCTAGTATTCCACCGATGGTGTGGCAGGGCTCCATTAATAGCACACTATTTGGAGTTATCTCTTTTGTTCAAGATCAAAGGCAAGTGGCTAACGGGTGTTTGTCTTATTTGGCCTATGTGTGTGATGTGAATATGAAGGTCCCTTCATTTGAGTCTGTTCCAGTTTTTCATGATTTTATAGATGTGTTTCCTACTGACCTACCTGGCCTACCCCACAGAGTGTGATATTGACTTTCCTAGCGAGCTCGAGTTGGGTACTCGACCTATTTCTATTCTACTATATCGGATGGCCCTTTAGAGCTCAGGGAGCTCAGCGTTCAGCTTCAGGACCTCTTGGGTAAAGGGTTCATCAGGCCTAATGTGTCGCCTTGGGGTGCTCCTGTTCTATTTGAGAAGAAGAAGGACGGTATGATGCGTCTGTGTATTGAATATAGGTAGTTGAATAAGGTGATAATGAAGAACCATTACCCTATGCCTATGGTTGATGATATTTTTAACCATCTTCAGGGTTTGGTAGTGTTTTTGAAGATTAATTTGAGATATGGTTACCATCAGCTAAGGATTAGGGCATCGGACATCCCTAAGACCGCATTTAGGACTCAGTATGGCCACTATAAGTTCCTAGTGATGTCTTTTGCGTGGAGTAATGCCCCTGCCGCCTTCATAGAATTGATAACGCGGGTGTTTAGACTGTATCTTGATTTGTTTGTCAATTTATTCATAAATGATATTCAGGTGTACACGCGGAGTAGGAGTGATCATGAGCAACATTAGAGAATTGTGCTACACAATTTTAGAGATCAACGACTTTATGCCAAGTTCTCAAAGCGCGAGTTTTGGCTTGTGTTTGTAGCATTATTGGGGCATGTGGTGCCCAAGGATGGTATCATAGTAGATTCGATAAAGATTATGGCTATTCTTGATTGGGCTAGGCCCACTTTTGTTACTGAGGTTCGGATCTTCATCGATTTAGCAAGCTACTACATATGGTTTGTGGAGGGCTTCTCCACTATTTCAGCACATTTGACCCGGTTAACCCGCCTTAATGTTCCGTTTGAGTGGTATGAGGAGTGTGATTTGACCTTTCGAAAGATCAAGGAGTTGATGACTACTACTCCTATATTGACTCTTCTAGTTGAGGGTGAGGGCTTCACAGTTTATTGTAAAGCATTTGGCATCAGTTTGAGTTTTGTATTGATGTAGCAGGGTTGGGTTGTTGCTTATGCGTCGAGGCAGCTTAGGCTATATGAGCGCAACTACCCCACTCATGACTAGGAGTTAGTGCCGGTAGTTTTTGCGCTTAAGATCTGGAGGCACTACCTGTATGGAGTTTTTTGTGAGATCTACACTTAACACATAAGCCTTCAGTATATTATGAGCTAGAGAGACCTTAATTTGAGGCAGTGTCACTGGATTGAGCTTCTATAGGACTATGACCTCTCTATTCTCTACCATCCGAGCAAGGCGAATGTGGTAGCGGATGCCTTAAGTCGGAAGGAAGTGAGTATTGGTAATCTAGCCTTCTTATCTATTGTGGAGTGACCTTTAGCTTTGGACATTCAGTTTAAACCTAACCAGATGGTTCCGTTGGATATTTCAGATTCTAGGCGTGTTCTAGACTATGTGGGAGTTTAGTCCTATCTTCTTGATAAAATATGTAGCAATCACTTTGAGGATAAGGCCTTGGTGGCAATTTGAGATTGAGTGTTAGCATGTGATACTGGTCAGGTTACCTTAGAATCAGATGAGGTTTTGAGGTTTGCAGGTCGTATTAGTGTCCTGAGAGTTGGGGGTTTTATACAGTTGATATTTCGGGAGGCCCGTAATCTAGATATTGAATTCATCTGGGCACCGTAAAAATGTATCGTGACTTGAGGTAGCATTGCTGGTGGGTCGGCATAATAAGAGATATTGGAGACTATGTGCCATGTTGCCTGAGTTATTAGCAGGTGAAGGCCGAGCATTTGAGACCTGGTGGTGAGTTCTAGAGATCACCCATTCTGGATTGGAAGTGAGATCGCATCACTATGGACTTTGTGGCAGGTTTACCTCGGACTTCTAGAAGTGTAGATAGAATTTGGGTCATCATTGATAGATTGACTAAGTCAGCACACTTTCTCCCTATCCAGTCTTCATTTAGTGCCGAGAGGTTAGCCCATATCTATATTCGTGAGGTAGTTTATCTTCATGGTGTGCCGATATCTATTATATCATATCAGGGTGCTCAGTTCATTTCTAGCTTTTAGAGGACTTTCTAGGATGAGCTGGGCACTCACATTGACAATAGCACAGTCATCCACCCGCAGATGGATAGTCAGTAAAAGCGTACTATTCAGGTCTTTGAGGACATGTTGCGGGCTTGTGTATTAGATTTTGGTGGTCAATGGGACAAGTTCTTACCTTTACCAGATTTTGTCTACAATAACAACTACCATTCTAATATCCAAATAGCCCCATTTGAGGTCTTATTTGGTAGGCGTTGTCGCTCTATGGTTGGTTGGTTTGAGTCTACAAAGCCTAGACCGCGTGGCATGACTTGATTTAGGATGCTTTGGAGTAGATGAGGATGATTTAGGACAAACTTCGGATAGCTCAGAGTAGGCACAGGAATTATGTTGATAGTAGATGATGACCTTTGAAGTTTTCAGTTGTTGATAGAGTTTTTCTCTGTGTGTCGCCCATGAAGGGTGTTATAAGATTTGGGAGGCGGAGAAAGCCTAGCCCCAGGTACATTGGGCATTTTGAGATCTTTCGGACAATTGTAGTTATTGCTTATGAGTTAGCTTTGTCCTCGATGTACTCAGCTATCCACCAAATTTTTCATGTTTTTATGTCGCACTGGTATGTTCTTAATAAGTCGCATGGACTTAAGCATGATGTAGTAGAGTTCGATAATCGCTTGACCTTCGTAAAGGAGCCAATTGTCATTCTTGCCAGAGATGTGCGGTGATTGCGCTCGAGAGCCATTATTGTGGTTAAGGTCCACTGGAAACATCGTCTAGTTGAGGAGGATACTTGGGAGACCTAACATGATATACAGGAGCATTTTCCAGGCTTGTTTGAGCCTTTAAGTACTTCTTCACTCTTACTTTCACGGACGAAAATCCTTTTTAGTAGTGGAAGTTGTAATGACCTTTAGGTCATAATTGTGTTTATGCCTTATGTTCGTCATTTAGAGCTTTCCTATAGCGACCCCAAGTCATTTATGATAGTTCGCTCATTTGGTCATTCATTTAGTTTTGTGCAAGTTTCTGTATTTTGACGTCTTTGAAATTTGAATGGTTCACTTCATTCAAAAGTTCAGGAAGACAACCTTAGAATGCAATTCTGACGGTTTCATCAGCTTCGGAAGGGCCATTTTTTGCTAGGGGCATGGTTGGTTATGGCTTGGAGACTTCTGGTGTGAGTTTGTGCCAATATGCATTTTAACTTTGAAGTTAAGCCAAGGGTTGACTTAGGTCAACATTCTTGGTAAACATGCTCGAATGAGAATTCTGTCACTGTGGTTACCTCCGGAATGTCAAGTTTGGTCAAGAATGACCTTTTGTGCGGTTCCCTAGGCTTCCAGTCTCATTTTGAGCCTTCTGATTGTTTTGAGCTTAAATCAGAATTTGGGTATGGGACCCACTTTTCATTGAAATGACCTTGGATGAAAGTTTTGATGGTTCCATTGAGTCTGGAATGCCAAATTCAATGGGTGAAATATTTCATTTGCGCGCATGGGGTTCCAAACGAATCTTGAACACCCCGTCGGAGAATTTGGAGTTTAAGCAAGCGAGTTGAAGTGTTGATATCTGGTGTAGGCTTTTAGCGACTAGAATTTGGTTTATAATGACCAGTTTTGAGTATTTATACCTAGAAATTTCAGCTTAGCCCTCACTCTTCCAAATACGATTTCTTGAACTTGGGAGCTCCGATTAGAGTGATTCAAAGTTCTAGGTGATCTTTAGGAGCGTGGCTACGTGGTGAACTGATTGTTAGATGTTGAAGGACCTCCATTTGAGGTAAATTTTATGATTGAGCTGCTGCCCCATCTTTCTTTGTTACTTTCCTTGAATTTATTTTGCATGTGTTGTTGTGGGCTGTTTTTTGCCTCAAATTGTGCTCATCTTTTGAACACAAGTTCGAGGCGTATTTTACGACATCTTGATAGAGTCAATTCCAGAAATTCCAATGCGGGTCCATGATTCCCATTTGGCTCTAAAATTGGTACTTCTTTGTTTTAGGTTATTTTGGTGTTTCAACGACTGTATTGACGTTGTGATCCTATTTTTGAGAGTGTGTTAGCGATCGGAGGCCGTTCGGAAGGGAAAAGCTCTAGCCTTGTGATTTGGACCACGCACAATCGACCTATAGGTAGGTTGCGGCTTCCTTCCTAATTAGATTGAGCATGAATATGTGAATTCATGATGTTATTCCTTCTTGGTAGAAATCGTGACTTAGGATTGATTACTATTGTTTCAAGGGTAGTACCATGATTAGTTGGGATTGTATGTTTGTTGTTGCATACAATGTGATTTACTTGTTTTACTACATGTTTTCTGGAGCATATTTTCGCCTTAGTCTAGGATAGACTAGTGTTTTCTTAGACCCGTGCACCTTGTGACCTTGGTATATCTCCAACGTCGTTCAGATTGACTAGGTCCTAGTAGACTGGAATAGCAAACATGGGTTTGATAGCATAAGTCTTAGTCTAGGCGTTTGCGCTACTTGTTGGCCCTTTTAGTTTACTCTCCCTAATTTTGCGACTTCAATGCATTACCGGAGATTGTGTGCTTTCTCAGGATTGGAGTGCTTCTGGTTTGGAGCCTTTTATGATATCATTAAGGGTGCACGTCGATCCACGGTGGCTTGGGGCCTACTTGAGATCCTCTTCGGAGTCGATACACCCCCGGGCACTCTTGCTAACTGCGTAATGTGCCCTGAAATCATGGCACATTTGAAGCGCAAAACTAAGGATTAATGTGAGAAATTGAGTGTGTTTATATGGATATAATGTGTTCTTTGACATTTGAATAGGTAAAACATTTGGACGCGAAAGATAGAATAATGGGAAGAAAATGAGCTAAAGTAACACCATGGAGCCCCAGACGGGTCGTGGTCATGATGATGAGCCATTTGAGGGCCTATGAAGTTGAGGCAGTAAAGGCTAAGAAAATGATCAAGTATCAGGTGAAGACCACGGAACCCCAGACGAGCTGTGGTCCACTTGACCGGTCGTCTGAGAGACAAATAGTGCAAACCCCTTGAAAGCTAAGTGTTGACTGAAGGACCCTAGACAGGTCGTGGTTTAGTAAACAAGTCGTATGGTTGCTCGTGGGATGAAGGCAGGAGATCCAGTGGAGACCAAAGTACCAACATAAGTTCACGGATCTCTAGACGAGCCGTCTAAACTAAGATGAGTGGTCTAGTAGCTCATGAAGGTCTTGAGTGAAATAAGGCTCACACTATCTAAGTGTGGGTTGACGAGGGGTTTCACGGCCCGTTTCGCACGTGACGGGCCGTCAGCCTGGTTGTGATGGGTCGTGACAAGTCAGTCCTACTTCGAGTAGGACTTGTTTTTACAAACTATTTTAATTAATTAGGGTTTATTTTTTAATTGTACTTCTTATCATACGGACTTGGTGATAATTTCCATATTCTAAACTTTTGTTTTTGTCGATTATTTTCGGACCAAAACTTTGTAATTGTCATTAAGTGTTGATATTCAAGATTTCTTGTTGGTTTAGAATTGTTGTAAGTTCATTACTTTATTCTTTCAATAAAAATTAATGTTTGTTTTCTTTAAAGTATGAGTGGATAAACACCACAACTAGGGTTGTAGGAAACATGACTAAAATCTAGTAATGAATTCAAAGTACCAGTTATGTATCATTGTTAGTTATGCGTGTGATTTTTACTTTGACCATAAATTCTTTTTAATGAGTGCACACATTAGAACCTGCCCGTATTTACTACTTGTTCGAGAGAAAAGTAGTAAATAGGAAAAAGTATAACCATATCTTATCAACTTGTTGTGAAGATTCGATTTCAAGAGAAGAGAATTTCATTAACAAGCATGCAAGGGTAAACATGAAAACACTCTAAGACCGAGAGGAAAAGATTGAAAGTCATATAATAGGGCTGAGAATTGTTTAGATGCATTTAACTTGCTAAGAACGTATAATGCTAACAACTGATCATTTCATGTATGTAGTTCAATGCTAAGCTAGAAGTGATAGGGAACACGATCCTAGTCTCATTAATCAACCAATACAATCTTGAAATTAAAGTTATTGTTACTGTTGTTAACTTGGATAGTTAATTCAACATTGGTTACTAAAACACAAACAACCCCATATTCATTTTTTGTAATTACTTTCTTTTGGAAATCATAACCACAATTGAGTAAGAGCGTCAGTAAGGCTATTTATGTAAGCAAATTCCCTGTGGTGTAAGTTTAGACGTATCACTGGCACCCCTGGGAATGGACTGACTGGCAGGGTGACCAGGATAACTGAGACCCTCTACGGAGTTGACATGCCCTTGAGGCACTCATTCTACTTGGGCGATAGACGCCCCTAGTGGTGGATTGTATGGATGGGAAGCCTTGGTTAATAGTCACTCTTGATAGCTGGGCTAGGAGTTGACTGGTTGATTTGATTGTCACTTTTGCTAGCTAGGCTGGGGATTGAGTGGTTCTTGGATTCAGATCTAGATTAATCTTTTGTCAGGTAGACTTAGCTATTTTTTGTCCACGTCGGGCTTATAGGGGTCCGTTCGGCTTTTATTTAAACTTGTGCATGAGTGTACCTTCTTGTCTTATGGGAATCAGTTAGGTTTAGTTTATTTGTACTTATATTTATTACCGATATGCTCGTGTGCCTTCTTTTCATATCCGTTTTGGCCTCTATTTGTGTCTAGATTCTATCTTATCAAATTGTATGTACCTTTCTTGCTTGCTCGACCTATGATGCCTACTCAGTACCTTATTTTGGTACTAATGCTACACTCTGCATTTTTTCATGATGTAGGTCCTACTACTAGCTACCAACGGTGATCATTTGTGACGTCTTTTGCAGCTTGAGGATATTAGAGACAAGGGAGAGCACTTGGTATTCTGGATCAGCCTGTCTCCTTCTGTATATATGTTAGCTTGTCTTTTGACTTTGAGACGTCTTGTTGTTGTCCACTATTCAGACTTGTATTTATCTCATTAGACAGCTCTGTACGCATGACTTCCAGGTTCTGGAGAGAGTTCCTTTGAATATAGTTTTTGGTGTGCTTTCTTGTAACGACCCTAAAAAGGAACGAGTGAAACTAGAGCCTAACGTGTGTGCATTGAGTTTGATGGTGTTTTATGTTGTCCCGAGTTATGATTGAGGGGTTTAGGGGTCAAACGTCAAGGTATGACTCCCCAAGGACCACCCTAGGGGTCCTTGAGGAGGACCCTAANTAAGTCTAACTCCCAAGACCCCTTGAAGCTAGAAAGTTGGCCAAAAAGGGGTGACCTACGAAAGGGGTCCACACCCCGTAGGTCCATCCAAGCCCCGTGGATGGCCTCCGTAGGTCAAGGGCCCCAAAACAGGCCACAGCCACGAACCACAAAGGGACAGTACAATCCCATCAACCCATCCATGGTCCGTGGATAGGGGATTCGTGAATGAGACCTGCAATTCTGTCTTGGCTCGGCAAATGTAAGGGTGAATTGGTAAATTCACCCCAAGTCCTAATAAGTTGGGGGACGGTTATTTTAAGTTTATTAAGGTATTTTAAGAGTATTAAAAGTGTTAAACTCTATTTTACACTCCATTATTAAACTACCCTTACCCTCCAAATGATCTCTCTTTAGAACCTTCATTGAAGGTGAAGACTCCAAGCTTCCAAGGTCAATTTGTTCAAGGTTTTCAAAGGGTTTTCAAGGGGATTTCGTGAGAAGCAATAGCAAGGTATGTTGATCTTGATCCTTGTGTAATTTTTCATTCAAGGAGTCAATTCAAATGTGATTTCATATCATGAAAATCTAGGTTTTCACTCAATCTCATGGATTCTTTCATCAAACGATTTTAAATGTTTACTAATATAAAATCATGATTATATTGATGTTTAATTAATGATTTTACTCTATGAACCCATGATTCCTCTCAATTTCTAAATTGTGTGTTATGAAGTGGGTTTGTTTATCATGAATGAATGTTGATGAATTATGCCTAAATTGATTTAGATTATTGAACTGTTGAAAGGTGGAGGTGTTTACTTACTTCGTATATTGATCAACTTGAAAGGTGGAGGTTTTTACTTATTATAAACATTGTGATCATGGCCTTGAAGGCATAGTGTGGGTAATTGAAGTATTATCACGATGTTGTATGTGAGAGTGAGATGTAAAGCATGTGTGTGATCTAAGGGAATGAAAGATGATCATGTTTAGAAGCTAATAGTTTTAGGATTGACTGTTATCTCTCTATTAACACTTGTGAATGATGATGGTTATGTGAAAGGCTATTCTCACATACACACCCTCAAATGATAAATGAATGAAGTTCAATGATAATGTTAATGAATGTTGAGTCTACTGAAAGGCTATTCTCATATTGTACTCTGATGAATGATAATGACTTGTTGTGAAAGTACTTTCTCACAATAAGGGGGTTCTTAGGTGAAAGGCTATTCTAATCTTTGAATGTATGAGCTTTTCAATGAATGTTGGGTTTGAGATGGATGCTCATCCGGGAGTTGAGGCGGGGTATCTAGTAGCAATCCCTTATCCCATAATGAACTAATGTAATGAATATAATGTACTTTGTGGGTAATAATATTAAGCTCCGAGTGGATATGGTTTGATATGGGTGCTCATCCGGGAGTTGAGACGGGGAACTTAGTAGCATTCTCTTGAGATAATGCTCATCTGTGAGTTAAGGTGGGGTATCTAGTAGCAATCTCCCTATCCCTTAAACTATGTTCCCACATAGGTCTAGCTAGTGGATCCACTTAAGCTAAAGAACAATGGTCCTACCTTAGGCAAGTAGGAATCCCTTATCCGGTGAGGGTGACACCGGGATTCCATGTCAAGCTCTCATGGTCTATGCCGGTTAAGGCTTACCCCCACAATAATGTTAAAGAACTATGGCCTCTTAAGAATGTACTACTTAGTTTGGGTGGTGGTATAGGATGCCATCTATGCATTGCAATAGTAGGCATTTGAGGGTGGTCATGGTATGTCCCCTATAATGTTAATATAATGAATGGACTCTTATGATCATGATAAAGAAGAATGTTGATCTTATGTCTTAATGAATGAAGGTGTTCTTAATGAAGTTAATGAATAGTGACTTAGATGCTTATATGTGTAATGTAAGAATGCATGCTATACTTGGATTGTATATATATATATGAGTTACTTCCTTGTTATGACTTGTTGAGAATGAATGTGCCTAATCTATGGTGCCTTCAAAGGAGCACTTAGTGTGAGTAGTAGTATGGGATGTGATATTTGCGTAATCAAGACACAACTTCTAATGCAAGTGTCTACGATCGTACAATAGTAAAGTAACTGAACCAAGGGTTGGGGTCGATTCCAAGGAAGTGGTTCCTGAAATTTAGTGGTTAGGCGCGAAAGTACTAAAACTAACCGTAGCTAAAGACTTTATCAAATGAAGACATGACAAATTAAAGGGTTTGACACGAGTGTCAATTATCAATGGGGGGTTCGTAAGCAAGTAAAGTGCAAAATCAGCAAAAATAAAAAGAGATACGAATGCGGAGACGAGATTCTTGGGATGTGATAGGAATACGAGTTAGACTAGACTATTGGGTACATGCTTTTGATAGTAAATCTGTTGAATATTTGTGACTAGGCTAGACTATAGTGTGGGTAAATTCTCTCTTGAGCAACTTATCCCGAATCAAATGGGCACCCATTTGCCGCATGAAGAACAACCTCCGCCTTAGCCCACTCACTCTCTTGAGCTGAGTGTATGGGAGAAGGACTAGGGTTCACTCTCTCGAGCTGAACCTCATGTCGACCCACTCCCACCGGCCATCAATTTAGTAGTCTTAGTTTTACGACATCTCTCTCTCGCAAGTCGAAAACACAAAGGTGAAATCGTATTTGCAAATACAATTTCATTAAGTTCCAACACAACTACTAAACGAAATCACATCTAAACAACAAATAAACTCTCAGCAAGCAAGACCCAACAATTAATCTAACCCATATTCACAAAATCAAACCCAAGAATTGGGGTTTTAGCTACACGTGTAAAAGAGGTAAAAATGTATACCAATCTCAGTTTCCATCAATGGGTATGCAAGATTAAGTCTTAAAACAAGTCAAAAGTGAAGAATCCACATGACCAAAGTCCAAAATCTTGGAGTTGAAACCCTTTGAATCTTCAAGTTCTTCAAAACCCTCTCCAAGCTTAGAGAGAATATTGTCTCTCAAAATTGTATTCCAAACTTAGTACAACTAAAACTTAATAATAATTTCTACTCTGATACTAAGCCATAAAACTTCAACTAGTATTTATAGTTTTCAGAAAATGTGCTGCGAAGGATGACTCGGCGAAGTTAGTCGGGATCGTCGATCAACTCGGCGATCAGCCCTTTGGTCTAGTTCATCACCGTCTTACGTTAGCCTTAAACATCGTCGTGTTTTGGATCATTGGGCGACATAGTACAACTTCACGGAACTGCTTGGCGATATGAAGACTTCTCCTTTTCACCACCGATTTGATCCTTTCCTTCAAGGCTCAGCACACTGGAACAAAAGGCGAGGATAAGACCTTTTGGCGAACCGCCGAATGGGTTTGGCGATTCTTAAATCTTCATTCTTCGTTCTTTCAACTACTTTTGTTCCTTTTTGCTAAGTAGTGTCCATGTTTTCCCTCAAACTCCAAATGCCTGAAACTTAAGGGTTTTCATAAGATATTGAGACATAATATGCATTTGAGGACACTAATTCTATCAAAACATAGCCCTAAATGAGTCCAATTTCTGGACTCATCAACACCCCAAACTTAAACTTTTGCTTGTCTTCAAGCAAATTCAAGTTCAGCCATTCAAAAAGAATGTCTCAAACTGTTCTACAGAACACTTAATCATGAAGGCATACAACTAGACTCAATTTACTTATGCAAAGATCAAATGTGCACTCAAAGATTCAAGTTGTGACTCACCAATATCAAAGAATCTCATGCTCATAAAATACTTGCTTCAAATGCAAGTTCAAGCTCAACCAAAGTGTTCAAATGCCGTCACACAAGGAATGATTACATAATCACACAAAATGGTTAATCATTTAAAGTTTCAGAATCAAATGCAACGCTCGCTCTCACAAGGAAGAACACAATGCATGCTTTCACCCATAGGTTTGCCTGTATTTTCCAATCAATAATTGTTTCAGCTCACTCAAGATCACAAAGGTCTTTTCGAGGCTTGTAATGGGGCTAAGTGCAAAGGTATGGTCATTTTGTAGCAGTGACTTTCATCCTCATGAAATGTGGTGCTCACAACACTTCCTTTCCTTTTCCTTTTTCATTTTTGCTAGTGCTCATAAGTCATCCCGTTATTCACTCTCCATGGATTGTTTGGAAACTCCATTTCTTTTATACTTTATTCCACAACTTTTTTATTCTTTTTCTTTTCCTTTTTTTTATGCAGGGGTTCCATTTTTCTCAAAAGCATGGGTAAGAGGGACTTTCTTGCACTTTTTTGACTTTCCCTTTTCTTTTCACCACACCCCCAACTTAGGCTTTTGGCCTAAGTTGGCTATTCAATCAACCAAAAATCAAGAGGATTATAGGTAGTGGATTAAGAGAGGTCTAGTTTTCATCAAGTTTCTTCCAAAGAAAGGTAAGGCTCAAGGGTTGTTCAAAAGCGGTTCACACATCACAAGGTAGGCCACAAAAGAGGTATATATCAAATCGGCTCACACTCTTAGAAGTTGCCTAAGATCATATCAAGAGATAACATCACTTAGTTGACTGGACCATCGGGGCAAATTCTATGATCCATCATGCATAGTTCACATGTAAGCTCATCACACTAGGCATTGACACTACAAGTCAAACAAGACTCCACACTTTCGCTAGTGTGCAATGATCATTACAAGGGACTCAATTCGATACTAGGCTAGTCATAAAGAGATGCAAAGAGTTCACATATTATTTATGCAACTTCATTTGGCTTCATTGTAGCCGCGCATTCATGTTCGATCGATTGAGAGCAGTATTCAAGTCATCGGTATTGATCGGAACCGAGACTTAAATTTTGCAAAATAACAACCACATTCAACACATGAGAGGTGGCAAAAGTTTTTGGACGGGTCAAAATCATTTTGCAATTTAAAATAAAAAGAGCCACAAGCTCAAACATCCACGCAAAGCAGTGTAATAACACAATAATAGCTCATAACCTAAAATATATAATCAAAATAAATATGCACAAAAGTGGGCCTCACCCCACCACAAACAAAAATCATTTGTCCTCAAATGTGAATAAAAGTATCCAAAAGTAAAAGTAAGTAAGACAGAGAGGGAGGTAAATAAAAGTCATGTCTATGCAGTCTCTCCATCTATCGGGGACTCAGTGCCCGGTGTAGCAGTATGAACTTGGGCATCAGTGGCCGGAGTCCCCTCAGAGGGAATAGGAGTGCCAGATCCACTAGGGGCTGCTGTGGACGTCTCAGTCGGTGATGTCTGGATCATCGGGTGTACAATCGTCTCAACAAGATCTGACAAATCTCTAAATATTCTTTGCTCTTGGCTCTCCATCATCTCCTCCTCATTTACTGCTATCAGCTCCTCGTTGGTCTCTGCATCCGACTCCTCATATGCTGTGCCGCCCCTCTGTACATCTCCGGTGATAGTCGGAGGAATCCCCGAGGTCTCAGGAGCATCCTCGTCATCTGCACCCCGTATCAATGAGGTGATGTCGGTGGATTTCAAATAGTCTACGTCCTTCCTCAAATCATGAATGTAAAACTCAAACAACACATAAAACATGATGTTAAAAGTGAGATGGGGTCATTAGACGAACCGTCGAGTTGTTTGGCGAGCTCGACCCAGCTCACCAGACGGCTCAACGTGCCCATTTTCAATCCACCTTATCGAATTCAACCCTGCAACCCCGAAAACAAAATCAAAGCATGCACTAATGAAATTCAAACAAGACCCGTACTACCCATCACCCCGAGATACTCATATTTATCCTGATTTTGCCAAATTTGGTCATTTGATGATATTTGCTCTTAAAAGTGTTGTCACCCGCTCTATCATTGAGCAATTTTCATCATTTAGCACAAACATGTGTTACTCAGACTTCACCTAATCAATCTAAACGACACGCAAGCACAACTTGATGCAAATTCATTCATTTAAAAGCATAAAAATTACGGGGATTTAACGATCAAAACAAGAAGGGCAAGATTTGCAAATTGAAATAGACATTTACGCATTCTAATTCTATCAGAGAGGTCTAGCACACAACAATATGATACAATCATTGCAAATGAGTAAAAAATTTTTGAATGTAAACTCGGGATTCAGAAACCAACCTTAAATGCCGATAGAAACACGATTGAAAAGCTAGGCGGCAAAGAAATCCTTGTTTTGAGCACCAATCAACAATAAAGTACTAATGGAAAGCAAGAATATTGAAAATACTAACTTGGTGTGAGTTTGTGAAGTTTAAAAGTGATGGAAAGTGAAGAAGTTCAAAATTCTGAGACTTTTGGCAAACCATCTAGTTCACGTCCATTCGGTAACATTAGTTGCACTCGCCGAACCACTTGGCGACAGGCTGTGTGGTCACTTGGTTCACCGGGGTTTATAGGACTTTCAGTCCAAGTGAGGTCCAAATGGCGATTTTCATCGGGCACGCCGACCCCTTCGGTGATTCACTGACTGACCATTTTACTCGCCAATATGAATTTTCTAAACACTTTTAGCATTTAAAACTGCACCACTATGATGAGTCCACAAATTGGACTCATTTAGGGATTTTTTTTATAAGAATAGTGTCCTCTAATGCTTCTTTTTTCTAAATATTTGATGAAAACTCTTAAGTTTCAGGTATTTGAAGTTTTAGTGAAAGTATGAACACTTAGGCGAAAAAAGAATCTAAAAGGATGAAAAGAACGAAGAAGCTGAAGCCCGAGCATCGCCAAGCACACTTGGCGATTCGCCGAAGGGATTTACTCCACCCTTTGTTCCAGTATGCGAAGCCCTGAAGGTGAAGGATCAAAGAGACGATGAAAGGAGCAGTCGACGCTTCGCCGAATAGTTCTGCGAAGCAGTACTATACCGCCCAATGGTCCAAAATGTGAAGATGCTGAAGGCAAGCATGAAACGGTGATGAGACAGACGAAGGGCAAGTCACCGAAGTCATTCGGTGATATTGACTAACTTCACCGAAAGATCTGCCAACGCTATTTTTTGAAGTCTATAAATACTAAACTTGTTATTAATTTTAGAGAGTTGAACATTTATTTTAATTTCCAGAATTAAATAGTACTTTTTTGGATATTTTTCTCTCAAGTTTGGAGAGGGTTTTTGGGAGACTTGAAGAAAGAAGGATTTCATCTTCCCCAAGTTGGAACTGGGTCTTCTCCATTCTTCTTCCTTTGCTGAAATCAAGATTAAATTCCTTTACCTATTTGATTTTACTATCATTTTAGGTGCATTTTGTTATTTCTTGATGTGTGGCTAAAAACCCCTATTCTTGGGGTGTGATTTAGCAAATATGTGTTGATATTATTATTGGGTCTTGCTTGCTGATAGGTTAGATGTAGTTTAATGGTGATTTTACCTAGTGGTTGTGGTTTAATCTAAAGGGTTTGTAGTTACAAATACAAAGCCACCCATGTGTTTTCGGCTTGCCCCAGAGGGAGGTCGCGAAACCAAGACCACTAGACTGATGGCCTAAGGGGTGGGTCGACATGAGGTTCAGTCCAAGAGGGTGAGCCTAGTCCCATATCGTAACACTCAGCTCAAGAGAGTGAGTGGGATAAGGCGTAGGCTGGTTTTCATGCGGCAAATGGGTGTCCGAGAGGAACACATTTGAAATGAGGTAAGTTGCCCGAGAGGGAACTTATTTCCATTTAAAGCTTAGCCTAGTGACTATTATCTTACAAATTTCCCTTCAAAAGCATGTACCCAACTACTTATCTCAACTTGTATTGCGGTCACACCCCAAGAACATTTCCCCATACTTAATTTTCTTGTTAATTTTTGCTACTTTTACTAATTGTGACAAAACCCCCAAATCGTTATTTGACACTTTTGTGTCACCCCCTTTAATTTACTATGTTTTTACTCGTTAATATCTTTAGCTATGACTAGTTAGAGTTTAATTTTACTTTTCTATTAATTCTCAAAACCACTCCCTTTGGACACGAACCGAACCTTTATTGGTTTACTATACTATCGACAATTGTAGACACTCATACCGTAGGTTAGTGTCGTTGGTCACGATAAACATTAAATTGACCCCACTGTCGGGGAGTTGTGTTACTTGAGAAACTGTAGCTAAGTAAAATTTTTGTTCTGTTTGAGTTGTAGTTTTACTAACCTTACTCTTGATCTTGCTCTGTTAAGTTGTGCTTTTAGGCAAGATGTAACTGGGTTGAATAAGCACCCACAAATCAATGGATTTCCCTCCACTAGAGGTAATGAGGATCCAAAATTGCATACTGACCTTCAAGCAGTTGGAGGGAGAACAAATACATAAATCGTGGGCAAGATTCAAAGGTCTAATAGTTGAAGGCCAAAATCTTGGCATCCCTGACATGGTTCTTCTGGACTGCTTCTACAGAAGCCTCTACCCCGAAAACAAGTAGTTACTTGATCAATTAATTCAAGGAGAGATTGCAAATATTCCCTACATGATGGTGGCTCAGTTGCTAGACCACATGGTTGAAGCTGAGCGAGAAATTGAGAAAGGTGTTATGCTGGCCACGATGAGGACACATGTGGATGGATTGGCCAAGAGGGTGATGAAGATCGAATCTCAGTGTAAGAAAAAGGATAAATGTGCCCCTCCTAGTGAAAGAAATAGTTATAGGGACAAGGAGGTGGAACGCATTGAGGAAATTCTCTCAACCATTCTACTCAAGTTGAGTGAGCAAGATGGAGCGCTGGACGAACTGAAAGAGAACACTGAAGGCATAAAGCGCATAATTTGGTCTCACTCTAAAGCTATCCAACAACTAGAAAAGTTTATGGAGCAACCATTACCTTATGTTCATGCACATGAAAACCAGGGGTTACCTAATCATGATGTGGGTGTCTCCAACTATAAAGCTTAAAGTCTTAACTTGCATCGTGCCACGACGTTAACTAAGGCGCTGTTTGGGAGGCAACCCAAAACCCCTTATTATCTTATATTTGCATACTAGTAAAATAATAGTGTCTTAGTTTTACAGATTAAAGTGTGGTAGGTGCCAAAGAGGTGCAGAATGGCGAGCAGCAGACCCAGTTGGTGAGTCGTCGAAAACGCCGGTGATCAATGTTATTTTGCCGTTTGACTCAAGGCACCCTCTGAGCCTGGAGTCTGTAAAACTCGGTGAGCTCAGGAAGGTTTCGATGATTCGCCCACCTGATCGGCGACCCTGATGGTCACCGCTGTTTGAACATCCACAGCTGTTGAGAAGTTCTAAAAACTCGACGAAGTGAAAATTTGTTTCGCGAAGCGCCGAATCACTCAGAAGTCAAAACACTATCACTAAATGGGAACAAACTGGATAAGCTGCAGGCCAACGCACAAAAAGGTAGCTCGAGTGTGGGTTGAAGATAGGTGCATTGGAATACTAAGAAAAGCTGTACATAGCTTGATAAATCACTCGGCAATGCACCAAACGTCCCCAACATACCTTCTACTTTACGCGACATCTGTTAAAGGACTTCAACTCGAAACAGCTACCTAACCAGGATTATTCTCTAGCCCTATCTCTGTCTTTCTTTAATTTGACCTCTGGATTATTTTTATATATTTAAGGACAAATATTTTTTTTTTTGTGGTAGGGTGAGGGCCACACCCTTTGTGCTGATAGTTGTGCTTTGTGTATATATTTGGGTTGTTCTGTTTTAAATTGTGTTAATACTGTTTTTTGTGGATGTTTGAGCTTGTGGCTCCGTTTCCGCTTATTTTTAATTGCAAAATGACTTTGACCCTTCCAATTTTTTTCGAGTTTTTTCACATATTTTTTGCCACCCTTCGTGAGTTGAATGTGGCTGTTCTTTCACAAAAATTTGAGTCTCGATTTCAATCAATACCGATGACTTGAATAGTGCTCTCAATTGAACAAACTTGAATGTACGACTATGGTGAGGCCTAATGAAGTTGCACAGACAATATGTGAACTCTTTGCATCTCGTTGTGATTAGCCATTCATCGAATTGATTATCTTGTAATGACTGTTGCACACTAGTGAAAGTGTGTAGTCTTGTTTGACTAAAGTGTCGATGCCTTGTGTGATTAGCTTGCTTTGAACCATGCATGAATGAACCTAGAGTTTGCCCTGTTAGTCTGATTGATTTAGAAAGGTGTCCTCTTGAAATGATCTTAGGCAACTTTAAAGAGTGTGAGCCAAATTTGATAAATACCTCTTTTGTGGCCTACCCGCGAGTGTGTGAAACTCTTTTGAACACCCTTTGAGCCTTACCTTTCTTTGGAAGAACCTTGATGAACCCTAGACCTTACTTGACCCACTACCTACAATCCTCTTAATTTGTGATTTAGTTAATAGCCAACTTAGGTTAAAAACCTAAGTTGGGGGTGTGGTGAAAAGGAAAAGGAGAAGTCAAGAAGTGCAAGAAAAAGGCCCCCCTAACCCATGGGATTGCATAAGTGGAAACCCCTTCAATTCAAAAAAAAAAACTGTGGAATAAGGTACGAAGGAAATCGGGTTTCCAAGCAATCCATGATGGTGAATAAATAGGTGACTTAGAAGCATTAGAAAAAGAATTGATAAAGGAGGAGAAGGGAATGCCTTGAGAATACCACATCTCAAGAGGATGAAAAAGTCATTGAGCCTAAATGACCATACCTTTATACTCAGTCCCATTATAAGCCTTAGAAAGAACGTTATGATCTTGAGTAAGCCGAATCAAAAGTCGATTGAAAAATAAAGGGAAACCTATGGGTGAAAACATGCATTGTGTTCCTCTTTTTTGAGTGTGAGCGTTGCATCTGATTTGTAATTTTGAATTGATTAACCTCTGCGTGTGAATATGTAATCATTCTTCATGTGAGGGCATTTATATACTTTTTGTCGAGCTTGAACTTGCACAAGTAGCAAGTATTATGAGCACGAGAATCTCTGGTAATGGTGTGTCACAACTTGAATCTTTGAGCACACAGTTGATCTTTGCATAAGTAATTTGAATCCTGTTGTGTATGTTCATGATTGAGTCTTGTGTAGCACTATTTGAGACACCCTTTTTGAACGACTGAACTTGAGTTTACTTGAGGACAAGCAAAAGTTGAAGTTGGGGGTGTTATGAGTCCACAAATTGGACTCATTTAGGGCTTTATTTTGATAAGAATAGTGTCCTCGAATGCTTATTTTGTCTAAATATCTGTGAAAACTCTTAAGTTTCAGGTATTTGAAGTTTTAGTGAAAGCATGGACACTTAGGTGCAAAAAGGAACAAAAAGGCTGAAAAGAACGAAGAAGCTGAAACCCGAGCATCGTCAAGCACACTTGGCGATTCGCTGAAGGGATTTACTTCGCCCTTTGTTCCATTACGCGAAGCCCTGAAGGAGAAGGATAAAAAAGGCGATGAAAGGAGCAGTCGGCGCTTCACCGAATAGTTCCGCGAAGCAGTACTATACCGCCCAATGGTCCAGAACGTGAAGATGCTGAAGGCAAGCACGAAACGGTGATGAGACAGACGAAGGGCGAGTCACCGAAGTCATTCGACGGAATCGACTAACTTCACCGAAAGATCAGCCAGTGCTATTTTCTGAAGTTTATAAATACTGAACTTGTTATTAATTTTAGAGAGTTGAACATTTATTTTAATTTCCAGAATAGAATAGTACTTTTTGGATATTTTTCTCTCAGGTTTGGAGAGGGTTTTTGGGAGACTTGAAGAAAGAAGGATTTCATCTTCCCCAAGTTGGAACTGGGTCTTCTCCATTCTTCTTCCTTTGCTTAAATCAAGGTTTAATTTCTTATACCCATTTGATTTTACTATCATTTTAGGTGTATTTTGTTATTTCTTGATGTGTGGCTAAAAACCTCCATTCTTGGGGTGTGATTTAGCAAATATGTGTTGATATTATTGTTGGGTCTTGCTTGCTGATAGGTTAGGTGTAGTTTAATGGTGATTTCACCTAGTGGTTGTGGTTTAATCTAAAGGGTTTGTAGTTACAAATACAAAGTCACCCATGTGTTTTCGACTTACCCGAAAGGGAGGTCGCGAAACCAAGACCACTAGACTGATGGCCTAAGGAGTGGGTCGACACGAGGTTCATCCCGAAAGGGTGAGCCCTTGTTGCATATCCTAACACTCAGTCCGGGAGAGTGAGTGGGGTAAGGCATAGACTGGTTTTCATGCGGAAAATGGGTGTTCGAGAGGAAAACATTTGAAACGGGTTAAGTTGCCTGAGAGGGAACTTATTTCCATTTAAAGCTTAGCCTAGTAACTATTATTTTACAAATTTCCTTTCAAAAACATGTACCCAAACACTTATCTCAACTTGTATTGCGGTCACGCCCCAAGAACATTTCCCCATACTTGATTTTCTTGTTAATTTTTTCTATTTTTACTAAATGTGACAAAACCCCCAAATCGTTATTTGACACTTTTGTGTCACCCCCTTTAATTTACTATGTTTTTACTCATTAATATCTTTATCAACAACTAGTTAAAGTTTAATTTTACTTTTCTATTAATTCTCAAAACCACTCCTTTGGGACACGACCCCAACCTTTAGTTGAGTTACTATACTATCGACGATCGTAGACACTCATACCGTAGGTTAGTGTCGTTGGTCACGATAAGCATCACACTAACATGCCATTATTTATAAAAGCAAACTAAAGCATTTAAAACCTTGGGTTGCCTCCCAAGAAGCGCCTTAGTTAACGTCGTAGCACGACGCAGGTCCTTGCGCACTCTCTATTGGTCGGGTTGGTCCTAGTGTTACTAGGTAACCCCAATAGTTCATTTGAGTGAAGAGGAGGCATTGCATAAGTCATGAGTGTCCTGATCAGCCGGATCGATCTAGAATGGGAGCCAATCATTTGATTCAACACTTCAATATTCTCCTTCATCTCTTTCAACATTCGATCTTGTTCGGTGATCTTTTGGAGAATGATTTGGAGTGTGTCCTCGACATGAGTGTTCTCTTTGTCTCTAGACTGTTTCCGCTTCTGAGGGGGTATGTACCTCCCTTGGCTCTTGCACTGGTTTTCCACCTCTGATATTTTGGTGGCCAACTCGTTTAGCTGAGTTACCAATGCGGTTAGCTTGAAGTCCCTCTTGACTTCTTGACTCGTCTCATCCGAGTTGCTACCATTTCTCTCAGCCATGCTCAGGGTATCTGTCTATATCAACAACTTCAAAGCCAAACAAAACTAAAAATAAAGTTAGTAAACTACGACTATCTATAGAAAAATTTGTCTTAACCAATAATTTTCACGTAACACCACTCCCCGGCAGCGGTGCCGATTTGATATTTGCGTAATCAACACATAACTTCCAATGCAGGTGTCTACGATCGTACAATAGTATAGTAACCCAACCAAGGGTTAGGGTCGAGTCCCAAGGGAGTGGTTCCTGAAAATTTATGGTTAAGCGCGAAAGTGCTAAAACTAACCATAGCTAAAGACTTTATCGAATGAAGACATGCAAAATTAAAGGGTTTGACACAAGTGTCAATTATTAATGGGGGGTTTGTAAGCAAATAAAGAGAAAAATCAGCAAAAATAAAAAGAGACACGAATGCGGAGACGAGATTCTTGGGATATGATAGGAATACGGGTTAGACTAGACTATTGGGTACATGCTTTTGACAGTAAATCCGTTGAATATTTGTGACTAGGATAGACTATAGTGGGGGTAAATTCTCTCTTGAGCAACTTATCCCAAATCAAATGGGTTCCTCTCGAACACCCACTTGCCGCATGAAGAACAACCTCCGCCTTAGCCCACTCACTCTCTTGAGCTGAGTGTGTGGGAGAAGGTCTAGGGTTCACTCTCTTGAGTTGAACTTTATGTCGACCCACTCCCATCGGCCATCAATTTAGTAGTCTTAGTTTTACGACCTCTCTCTCGCAAGCCGAAAACACAAAGGTGAAATCGTATTTGCAACTACAATTTCATTAAGTTCCAACACAACTAGTAAACGAAATCACATCTAAAAAACAAATAAACTCTTAGCAAGCAAGACCCAACAATTAATCTAACTCATATTCACAAAATCACACCCCAAGAATTGGGGTTTTAGCTACACGTGTAAAAGAGGTAAAAATGTATACCAATCTCAGTTTCCATCAATGGGTATGCAAGATTAAGTCTTAAAACAAGTCAAAAGTGAAGAATCCACATGACCAGAGTCCAAAATCTTGGAGTTGAAACCCTTTGAATCTTCAAGTTCTTCAAAACCCTTTCCACGGTTAGAGAGAATATTGTCTCTCAAAATTGTATTCCAAACTTAGTACAACTAAAACTTAATAATAATTTCTACTCTGATACTAAGGCACAAAACTTCAACTAGTATTTATAGTTTTCAGAAAATGTGCTACGAAGGATCACTCGGCGAAGTTAGTCGGGATCACCGATCAACTCGGCGATCCGCCCTTTGGTCTAGTTCATCGCCGTCTTGCGTTAGCCTTCAACATCGTCATATTTTGTATCATTGGGAGACATAGTACAACTTCACGAAATTGCTGATACACTGACTGGTCCTTTTCACCGCCGATTTGATCCTTTCCATCAAGGCTTAGCACACTGGAACAAAAGGCGAGGATAAGACCTTTTGGCGAATCACCGAACGGGTTCGGCGATTCTCATATCTTCATTTCTTCATTCTTTCAGCTGCTTTTGTTCCTTTTTGCTAAGTAGTGTCCATGCTTTCCCTTAAACTCCAAATGCCTGAAACTTAAGGGTTTTCATCAGATATTGAGACAAAATATGCATTTGAGGACACTAATTCTATCAAAACATAGCCCTAAATGAGTCCAATTTGTGGTCCCATCAATGGTCAGTTTTTGGTTTGACCAGTGGCTGTTCTTCAGCGGTAGATAGTGAAGCTGAACAATCGAGCCAATGTGAAATTGCTCATACAATGGTCGAATCTACCTCCTGAAGATGCTACATGGGAAGATTATCATTTCATCGAGGCCAAGTTTCCTGATTTTGTTATTAATCTTTGATGACAAGGATGCTTTGCAGGGGAGGGAATTGTCAAGACGTTGGTTTCCAATAAGTAGTTATAACTATCGGGTAGAAGCAACGAACCAAATTAGATGTAGATTAATGAGATTAGAGGGTGGAGATACAGCCACGTCATCAGTGCCAAACCAACACAAGTCACGTTGATTTAAATAACTCTGTAGAGGAAAGAGGGGCTTAATGGATAATTGGTATCTTTCACACTTTTTCTCTCTTCTCTCAGATCTCTCTTTTCTTCTTCTTCCTTCCTAATCCCACTTATTCTTCTTCTGCAGATGAAGGACTCATCTATGGAAGCTTCCAACTTTAGATTCATTTCCATTGTTTTAAGTTGTAATTCCTTCAGTTCAGTTGATTAATAGAGAATTGTCCCAAAAACTTCTACTGTTTTATTAAATCTCTGTTCGATAATTGTTGAATTGAGGTCAGGTTTTGACAATTTACCCCTCTCTCGTTTGATTTGTAGTCCTAACGAAAGTAGCACAAAAGTGAGTTATAGCAGTATGTTTGATTTCAAGGAGAGGAGAAAATATGGGAGAAAGGATAATTCAATTAATTGATTTCTTTTGAACTCGTGACATATTAATGAAAGGTTTTGAATTTTTTATTAAGAAATCATAAGCGCCAGAAATCTATGTTTAGTTGTATTAAATTGCACAACATCTAGATGTTTATCAATTCAAAATTTAACTATGAAAAAAAAGAGGTTATAAATTTTGCGATTATAAATCAGAGCTTGCTGGTTCTGTTCGCCGGAGCTGCTGGAGCAACGATGAAAGAGAAACGAATGCATGTTGGTCATGTTTTGCGATGATCGAATGGTGCTGCCTCAGTGATTTCCCCGAAGCGAGAGAGGCCGAGTTTAGTAGCAGTTGGAGGTGATTTTATTGGAGGAGCTTCGCCGGAGAAGATAGAGTCGTGGTGGTGTGGTGAAGTTTCGACGTGTGTCTGGTTTGGTTGCTGTTGATTAGTGGAAAAGTGAAGAAAAGAAAATGGGGTTTATTTTGGGTTATAATTTGGGGTGGGTCCTTTAATTTTGGATTAAAATTAAATAAATTTTGAATAGACTTTTAAGATTGAGGCACGTGTCCGTTCGTTAATTCAAAGGGTATATACATTCAAAAAGTTAGACGGTAAGGATATCAATATCCTAAAAAATATAACAAATTTACAATAGTTGAGGGTTATATTTATTCTTTTTGGGTAGTTTCTAAATAAGTAAATTATATTCAAAATAATTGAAAATTTTATGTCAGGATTCACACTAAACATAGTTAATTCAACACACATACAATCATACTCCTAATCAAGTCAAATTGATTAAAATAGAGAAAGTGTGTTTTATCTATATATATATTAGATATTGAAATTTTTTAACTTCTCATATGTCTAGTTATATTTATAATCTCTTTAAGGAAAACTTTGAATTTTTCACTACTTTTATCCCCACCCCACAAAGAGAGAAACTTAATAAATACCACTTTTCCCCTCCTATAAGAAAGAACTATAGTTATTTACAATGAATTTTGATGCTTGTAATATCTAGTTTGTGGCATAATCAAGTACTTGTCATTTTACATACGTAAAAAGTTGTAGCGCGTCATGCTGCTGGTGGTCATGTCGTATAGTGCATGAAAATACACAAAACCAATTAAAGCAAAGAAAAGAAAAGAAAGATTATCCTATGTACCAATACATAGTTGGATTAGTCCGAATTTAAAATTCTATCACAATTCATTTGATTTACTAAATTTAGGTCAATTATTCATACTCATTACTAATATTTTTCTTGTAACATGTAGAAATAGTACGAGCCAAATTAAAGCGATTGAATTCAGAATTTACCCTTTACGGCGTTACCTCTATGTTATATGTTAGTACTAGTATAGACGTAAGACAACATAAATATTTGATGTACAACATATGATAGGGGTATATCAGAAGTCAATAATTTTAGTTGTGAGCTCGAGTTTGTGTGGGAAATATAAAAAATTCATGAACTTCAAATCTTTGATTTGTGAACGTGTTCCCTCCATGTCACCACCTCATCTCTCTCTAGCTTCAAGAAATTAAAGTAGGAGAATCACTTCACTCCAACCTATAAAGAAAAACCAATCACCCATAGGCCATGTGGTAAATCTAATACTCTCTACTTTTGCTTCTCTCCTTTTGCCTAATTCCTTCAAATTTCTCACTTTCTATGTCTTCTCGTAAAATAAAGTAAAAATAAATCCATAGTAAAAACTCTATACTTTTGTGTTTTCTTTTTCTTCTTCTTCTTACCCTAATAGAAATTTTAAATATATACATATGGATGGTAGTAGTGATAGAATTAGGATGTACAAGAGGTTATGGGGCTCAATTGTATTGTTAGGAGTTGTTTGGTTATTGTTGGTTAGTGTCTTGGAGAATAGAGGAACAAAGATGTTGAAGAAGCAAAGGCTAAATATTATTCATTCAAAGATGAAATTCAACTTCATGAGTATTAAAAGAAGAGTTCCTAATGGCCCTGACCCTATCCATAACAGGTATAACAATGTTTTAATTATATATGCCTTTAATTTAATTTATTTTTTTTGTTGTTGTAATTTTTCACTTCTAGAAACACGTGTATCCGATGAAATAGGTCAAAAATATTCCCATCGAAAATTATTATTATTGAACTTTCATCATACTACTGTTGTCATTCTCACGTGGGCGTCTGTGGAAAATCAGCTTATTCTAGTAGTGATCATGTTTTGTTACGTTCCTCCCGATTATTCTCTATTCCATAATTTAATGTTTTGGCTTATTCATTGAGAAAACATATTTAATTCTATCAATTATAAATTATATTTAACTAAATTATTCTTATCATTTTCTTAAATGACTATATTCATGAAGGTAATTATGTCAACAAAATACTCTTTAACACCTAATGATTGTCTCAACAAATTAAAATGGACGTGAGCCAATTTAATTAAACAATTTTATATTTCAAGGTATAACTTTTCTCTCTTATTCCTCTGTACTAGCTTTGATTCTTTCTTCTTCTTTTCCTTCTCCTAGTTACATGTATTCCTTGAATTTTTTTTTTATATTAAATATTCAAATATTAAAAGAAAAGAAAAGGCCCACTTTCTATGTGCATTATTTTAATGGTGATAACTATTTCATTTAACAATTTAAATAATTAAAAAAATCAAATAATATTATATTTTTATCTACTACATTTTATTTTCAAGATGTACATTTATATGAGAGCCTGATTTTTTCTTAATGGATTAAGCACACAATGATTTTAAAAAAAAATGATATTGTACTGGTTGTAGTGAGACTTTGTACGCAAACTCTCTTTTAATTGTGTGTTCATTTCATTTAAAATTTTCAAATCAAATAGTATATATTTTAATTAACTTAATTATATATTTCTAACATGTATGTCGTTTTTCACCAATTCCAAAATTCTTTTCTCATAGATCAAGCACATGTAAAAATACGTAATTATATATTTAACCATATTTATATATATATATATATATATATATATATTAATTATAGTCGTTATATATGTTTTCTCTAGAATAAAATTAATTACTTCATTCACTGTAGTCTAATTAAACTTATTTTTATGTTTCTCTATAACAGAAGAGCGGGAAATTCTCATCAACCACATGGTCAGGTTTCAAAAGGAGAATTCGGCAAGCCATGAATAAATAAGTAAATAAATTAAATTTCCTATCTTGTATATGTAATTTATTGAAAATGGGATTGTCAATATATATTATGAGAGATGAAATTTCAGATTAAACCCCAGCTTAATTTAATTTGTTAGTTATTTTTACTGCAAAAGTTGTTTAGAATCTTTGGATGTGGAATGGAAAGATATTACTAATGAATTTGTCTAACACAAGGAAATTCTTATAAAAAAGAAGAAGAGATCAGTCATTATATTGGGTAGAGAATCCCAAATAAATTTCTCCCCCACCCCCACCCCCCAAAAAAAAAACCAAGGGACAAAAATATTATATGGTGTTAGTATATGATTACGAATAAATTCAGAATTTGAAATTTATGTGTTATTTCTTTTTATATATGTCATATCATATATTGTAGATTTATGTATAGGTTTCGATCAAAATTACTTTTGCTGTTAATATGTATCTAATGTTTTGGTGGGACAGATGGACAGACATAACTTTTGCATAGTGTGGAGGAAATTAAAAAGAAGAACAAACTATAAGCTTTTTTATGCATTGATTTATGTCCTAGTAAACGTGAATTAATATAATTTTAGTGAACTTATTTAATTACAAATAAGCTTACACAAAACATAGTACTTTGAAATTTATAATTTAATCTGTCATAGTAATTACATTTAATGTCTAATTTTTTTTTAAAATTTAGAATCTTAAATTTGTTATAACATTGTATTTGTGTGTGACTACAATAAGTTGTCATTAAGTGTAAAATAGATAGTTTAAGTTAAATTATTTTTAAATTTAGAAGAAAAAAAGGATAATTTTTCAGGGAGTATAGTAGAAGCTTTGGCTTGTGAAATAAAGGTAGTTTTATTCTCTAATTATTGGTTGTTTTGCTTATGAAATGGCATGTGTTCTGAAACAAAAGCAAATCCACCATTAAAAAGTGTTAAAAATGCAAAGGGAAAAGGTAGGGATTGCCTCTATGTGTTAGTCCTTTTCATAAGATTCTTGGTTTTGGTGACAACTTTTTTGGCCTTTTGTCCATTCAAACTTTGTTCTAAAATCAAGAAGAGTGATTCTCTATTTTCTAGCATGGAAATCCAAATCTTGAAAGAACTAAGTTTGGTGCAAAAATACTTGTAATTATAATTTAGAATAACATGCTATAATCAGTTAAATTATACTGATAGTATAAAAAATTGAGATGAACTCTAATTCATTTGATGTTGGCAAGAAGCAATTTCTTTAGTATCTAAGATATATATCAACATTATAAATATTTAAAATTTGGTGAATGAAATAGCAAGTTACTTAACTTTGTACTGAATTGTCAATTAATGCTTATCATATTTTATAGTAATTTATTATAAGAAGTAAATTTCTTTTTTACATCTCTAATACATAGAACTTAAACTCATATACACTGTAAGTTACATATTAAACTTAAATCCATTTTAGAAAGGAGAATTAAGGCTGGCAAGTTATCAAAATAAGGATGGTACTCTCTTGAAACAAGTTCAAAGTGAAAGACAAAGTAGGCCCTGTATTATGCTTTTCCTAGCTTTATCCTTTATCATTTATTGGATTTAGAAGCAAATTAAAGACTTGGTCTAAAGTTTTGAAGATTCAAATAGGGATAATTTAATTGCCTAAAAGGAAAAAGAAAGAATCAGATGGGATATATCTACAATATTATAAGAGATACACATTGATATATGTATCTCTAAAATTTTGGCAAAATTTTTATATGAAAAAATTACACAACAAAGCATACATGTGCTACTTATTTATGGAATACAATTATAGTTTTAAGAATTACAATGAACCACTATATGTTTTTTTTAACAGTAAATCTCATGTTTATACTTAACCTCCTAAAATGAAGTCAAATTTCATTCCCCCTCAACTCCACTCTCTCTCTCATCCTTCCCGCATCTCTCTACTTTTCTTTTTTTTTTTTCAAAATAAAAAATTCTCCAAAAATCAATTTTCATTCTTAATTCGAATCTCCAAAAATTTCAGTGTAATGACCTCCAGGTCATTTTTATGTTTATGCCTCATGTTTGTCGTTTATATCTTTCTTGTAACGACTCCAAGTCATGTAAGACTTGATGGGACTGACAGTTCGGTCACCTGATCGTTCGTTTAGTTTTTATGCGAGTTTTAGTGTTTTGAGAGATTTTGAACCTTGAATGGTCATTTTTATCAGAAGTTCAGGAAGATGGCATCAGAATGCAATTCTAACGGTTTCATCAGCCTCAAAAGGGCCATTTTAGGCTAGGGGCATAGTTGGTTCGGGCCTCGAGACTTCTGGTGTGAGTTTGTGCCGTTAGGCGTTTTAACTTTGAAGCTTAAGTTAAGGGTTGACTTTGGTCAACATTCTTGGTAAACATGCTCGGATGAGAATTCCGTTAGCGCGGTTAGATCCGAAATGTCGAGCTTGGTCTAGAACAACCTTTCTTGTGGTTCCTTAGGCTTACAGTCTCATTTTGAGTCTTCTTGTGGTTTTTAGCTTAAAACAAAAATTGGGTGTGGGACCCAATTTTTATCAAAACAACCTCGAATGGAAGTTTTGATTGTTCCGTTGAGTCAGGAATGCTGAATTCGATAGGGTAGCATATTTTGTTTGCGCGCACGAGGTTTCAAACAAATCCCGGACATCCCATTGGAGAATTTGGAGTTTGAGCAAATCAATTGATATCTGGTGCAGACTTTTAGCGACTAGATATCACACTTTTAGCGACAAGTTTCAGGTATTTATACCCAGAAACTTCAACTTTCACCCTCAATACAAGGCGATTTCTACCTCATTCGAGCTTGGATTTTGGTGATTCGAAGTCCCACATGATCTTAATTGTCGGGGCTACATGGTGGAGTGATTGGATTGTGTCGGTGACACTCCGTTCGAGGTAATTTTGGTGTAATAGTTGCTGCCCCTTTTCCTTTTATTTTTGTTTTTGTGGTGTTTCGTTGTTTCCATTGTTTTGGGCACGAATTATGTCCTATTTTGGGACACAAGTTCAAGATATAGCTTAGGACCTTTTGACAGATTCAATTTTAGAAATTCTGGTGCGGGTCCCACGATTCTCATTTGACTCTAAAAATTGGTTCGTCTCTATTTTGGGTGATTTCTGTGTCTAAACGATCGTATTGACGTTGAGATCCTTTTTTTGATCATATGACATCGTTCAGAAGGGAAAAGCTCTGACCTTGTGATTTGGAGAACGCGTAATCAGTAAACAGGTAGGCTACGACTTCCTTTCTAATTAAACTGAGCAGGAATGTGTAAATTTGTGATGAATAGGGGGTGGGTACCTAGTTATTTCTGCTTTTATTCTTAGAAACCATGATTTAGGGTTGATTACCACTGTTTCGAGGGTAGTACCATACTGAAAGAGGATTGTATGTGTGTTGTAGCATGCTATGTGATTTACTTGGTTGATTACTTGTTTTTGGAGCATGTTTTGGCCTTATTCTAGGATAGACTAGTGTTGCCTTAGAACTATGCACCTTGTGACTATGGTATGTCTCTAATGTTGTTTCAGATGGACTAGGTCCTTGTAAATTGGAATAGAAGACTTGGGTTTGATTGAATGAGCCTTAGTTTAGGTGTTTACGTAGCTTGCTGGCCCTTTCTATTTCCTCTCCCTATTTCTATGGCTCTGATGCATTATTGGAGATTCTCTGCTTTCTCGGAATTGCAGTGCTACCGTCTTGGAGCCTTTTATGATATCATTGAGGGTGGACGTCGATCCATGGTGGCTTTGAGTCTACTTGAGATCCTATTTAGAGTTGATACGCCTTCGGACAATCTTGCTAGGTGAGCGGCCGCCGCCACTAGGAGTGAGATGGATGGTAGCCTTGATATTTGATATCCTCGACGGAGTTGACATGCCTCCGAGGTACTCTTGCTAGTTGGGCGGTTAACGCCCCTAGAAGTGAATTGTTTGGCTAGACAACCTAGGTTTCTTATCACTCTTGTTAGCTGGGCTGGAAGTTGACTGGCTAGGTTGATTGTCACTCTTGCTAGCTGGGTTGGGAGTTGATTGGCTCTTAGTTACTTGGGCTGGGAGCCCGATTGATGTTCTTGGATTCGGATCTAGATTATTCTTTTTTGTAGACTTAGCTATTCTATGTACTTCGGCTAATGGGGCCAATTCAGGTTTATTTAAACTTGTGCATGAGTTTACCTTCTGAGCTTATGGGGTCCTGTTAAGTTTAGTTTAGCTATACTTAGAATTACTTTCGGTACGCTTATGTGCTTTTTTCATATCCGCTTTGACCTCTATTTTTGTCTAAATTCTATCTGTTTAGATTGTTTTAACCTTTCTTGCTCGGTCGGCCTATGATGCCTACTGAGTACATTTTTTTGGTACTTATGCTACAATCTGCATCATTTCGTGATGCAGGACCTAGTACCAACTACTAGTGGTGATTGTTCGTACCATCTTTTGTAGCTTGTAGATATCAGATATGAGAGTGAGCACTTGACGTACAGGACCAACCTGCCTACTTCTATACTTATGTTAGCTTTTCTTTTGCCTTTGAAACAATTTGTTGTGGTCTAATTTTGGGACTTGTATTTATCTTGTGAGGCAGCTGTGTACTAATGACTTTCAGGTTTTAGGAGGATTCCTTTGAATGGAGTTTTCGGTTCACTTCCCATTTTTGTCTTTGCTTACTAATTAAAATTATTTTCTGTTTAGTTATGCCCTTGTACTCACTACTTCTTGTTCAGGGTATGAGTCGACTTACCTACTGGTGGGCTTTAGTAGGTCCCATCATGACTCGGGAAGTTGGGTCATGACAAATTAGTATTAGAGCTCCAGGTTCACCAGTCTTACTTGTACAAAGCTAATATCTACTAGAGTCCTACGAATTGGTGCGGAGACGTCTGTGTCCTATCTTTGGGAGGCAACAAGGTGTTTTTAGGAACCTTCTTCCTTTTGTATCAGTTTTGTGCAATGTGTGTGTTATTGGTTTTTTGGAATCTCACTTGTTTCACTTTTTTGTAGGATGACTCATACGTGGCGGCTAGGGTTAGGGGTGGACCTCCCTTCCCTAGTAGGGGTGCAACACCACCGCCAAATAGAGAGTAGGTCCTGAGTCAATAGCAGATCCTCCAGTAGCCTATGTTCTAGAGCAGCCGGTGGTGCCTGGACCAGCTCCGCCACCATCCGGACTGGCTGTGTTAGTAGATCTTCAGCTAGCTATTGCACAACTTTTGACAGCTCTTGGGGGAATGCAACAAGCCCCAACTGCAATACTAGCACCTGCACCTATACCAGTACCTACACCTACACCTGCGCCAGTACTGACACCTATAGCTGCACCAGTATCGGCACCTGCACTAGCACCAGATTAGAAGGATTAGACTATCAGTAGAGGCACCTAGGGCCTAGGTACCATCTGGGTTGCCCAACCTCTGATTGCAGTTAGTGCTATGTCGTTAGATGATCAGAAGATGCTTGGAGTATTCTTGATGCTTTCACCTCCGAGGTTTTCTGAGGCTGTGGGTGAGGATGCCCACAAGTTTCTGACTACTTTTCGTGAACGACTGTATACCTTGGGTCTTGTGGGTTCTAGAGGAACCAACTTCACTACGTATCAACTTGATGGACCATCTAGACAATAGTGTCGTACATTAATTAAGACTAGGTCTCCTTCGATCACATGGATTGAGTTTTTTTAGGCCTTCTTGGACAGGTCCATCCTCGCAGCGTTAGAGATCACCTCAATGATCTATTTTCCTGATTGAAGCAGGGTTCTATGACAACGTCTGAGTACGAGGTGATATATTATAAGCTCTCTCACCATGATACAATGATTCTACCTACTGAGGAGGAGAGGGTTCAGTGCCTTGTTCATGGGTTGAGACTGTAGATGCGGATTGAGGCTCAGTCTATGATCTTAGTGGGTCTCTCCTTTCAGGATGTTTTTTTTATCATGCCTGCACTATTGAGAAGCTCTGTTGTGAGGAATAAAGGAGCAGCGACAAGAGAACTAGATATGATGGTAGCTATAATGGGCCCTATTCCAGGCCCAGAGATTCACATGATAGGGCTCGATCGTAGTTTTAGCAGGGTTAGCTGAGTCGGCCTATTCAGGCCTCATTGCAGAGTTTAGAGGGTGATCGATATAACTGTAGTGAGGTTGGATATGGTTAGAATCATGGGTACCAGACTAGTGCTTCAGGCCATGTTGGTCGTTCTTCAGGGATCATATCATCTTCAAGTTGTTTTGACTGTGGGTGTTAGTTCACTAGGCCAGAGATTGCCCTTTGCGTAGACGAATTGCTCCAGTCCCACAACTAGTTCTACCAGCTCCATCTGCAACACCTCAAGCTAGATGTCGAGGTCAGGGTCAGAACCATTGTGGTGGACAATAGGGTATTCGGGGTGGTCCCCAGGGAGACAAGTCAGGTGGTAGGTCTTATGGACTGGCCAAAGGCAGACATGGACATTTCTATACACCTCCAGCGAGGACGGAGGCCGAAACATCAAACGATGTGATCACATGTACAATTCTTTTATGCCATAAGTCCGCCTCAACTTTATTTGATCTAGGCTCTACCTATTTCTATGTGTCTGTGTATTATGCTTCTCTGTAATGACCCTCTTGGTCATTTCTGTGTCTTGCCTTCTGTGTGTCGTATAGAGCGTTCCTGTAGCGACCCCAAGTCATTTATGAATTGCTGGGACTGATAGTTCGGTCACCTGGTCGTTCGTTTGGTCTTGGTGTGAGTTTTTGTGTTTTGGAGCTTATGAACCTTGAACGATTATTTTCGATCAAAAGTTCAAGAAGATGACATCGGAATTCAATTCTGATGATTCCATCAGCTCCAGAAGGGTCATTTTAAGATAGTAGCATGGTCGACATGACTCCTGAGGTTTTCAGTGTGAGTCGGTGTGATTAGGCGTTTTAGCTTTTGAATTTTGGCTTAAGTTTGACTTTGGTCAACATTATGAGTAAACGCGCTCGGATGAGAATTTTGTCAGTGCAGTTAGCTCCGGAATGTCGA